>NC_091375.1:899744-1004744 GCF_038502225.1 Cherax quadricarinatus
GAAGGGGGTTGATGTCCCTTGGGGCCAATCGTGCCATGTTGGGGGAAGAACGACACCCGTCCACCCTTTTTTCACGGTGACCACAACGAAAGTGTCCTGGGTGGCTGGCAAACCTTCCACCATCTGGCATAGGGTGCTACTCCAGCCTCACCGCATCCATCCGGCTTCCTGGAAGTCACAGGCCGGGCTGCCGAAGTAGAGGAGCCCTCGAAGCCTGTTATAGGTTCCACAGTTACTGGGTCCACAAGTGTACACCCTACCTCTTGCTGGCCTACACAGTGAGGCGACGACTAGGTACAATCTAGAAAGGCAGCTGACGAGCTCTCACTGTCTTGACACACTGCACTGTTGTCATGGTAATTTAGAACTAGCTCAAGTATCACCTCTAGATGTGGCAGGCAAGTGACGAGTTCTTACAGTCTTGATACACAGCACTGTTGCCACAGTAATTTAGAACTATCTCACGTATCACCTTCAGACGTGGCAGGTGACATTAATGTTTACAATTCTTGGTAAGAATTAGCGATCTCGATTAACAAGGCTCGTCTCTTTTAACACTTAACACTATATTCCCTACGTCTCTTAAGAACATAAGAAAGGAGGAACACTGCAGGAGGCCTGTGGCCCCATACTAGGCAGGTCCTTTACAATTCATCCCACTAACAAAACATTTGCCCAACCCGATTTTCAATGCCACCCAAGAAATAAGCTCTGATGTGAAAGTCCCACTCAAATCCAACCCCTCCCACTCATGTACTTATCCAACCTAAATTTGAAACTACCCAAAGTCCTAGCCTCAATAACCCAACTAGGTAGACTGTTCCACTCATCAACTACCCTATTTCCAAACCAATCCTTACCTATGTCCTTTCTAAATCTAAACTTATCTAATTTAAATCCATTACTGCGGGTTCTCTCTTGGAGAGAGATCCTCAAGACCTTATTAATATCCCCTTTATTAATACCTATCTTCCACTTATACACTTTGATCAGGTCTCCCCTCATTTTTCGTCTAACAAGTTAATGTAACTTAAGAGTCTTCAATCTTTCAGCTAACCCACCTCCATGGAATAACTTGTGTACGAATGGTATATAATACCGACAAGATGAGAGTAAGACACATGTGCAACATCTGGGTATCTTTATCTTTATCATCTCTTTGGGAAGGACCTACTTCCACTGGGGAATCCCGCCTACCAGTGAATATGCCCTCCTCTGCTACACCTGACGTTCTTTAAAAAGCCAGGATTCTTTCTTCTGCTTCAAATCTCACGACTATGGTGCTCTCACCTACTCCTAGGTTGAGGGGCATTACCCCATCTTCTGCATAACACTGTCTTAAATTATGTCCAGAATTTGATTGAAGCCACTGGATGGCAAAAAGTTACAATAAAGATTTGATGTTTCAATTGTCTTACCTCATGGAAAAACTTAGACACACCACTAAACGGGGCAATTTGTAGCACACACGGAGAATTTTTCTTTGGGGCCGCTAAACAGGTGGGGGGTCATAGCGCACATGGGGAAGGGGAGGAAGCAGCTTGCGGGGAACGACAGGATTTCCCGCATCAAGGTCATGGCAAATTTTCCAAAGAACATCAGACAATCATTTTGTAATGATAAATAAACATTGGAAATTGACTTTTGTGACCGATCCAGGGTTTTAATCAAATTCTGACATAACGAAGACAGTGGGACTTGGTCCAAAAGAGGGTAATCCCCCGGGGGGGGCGAAGGCCCCCAGGGTTGGAGACTAAAGCGAAGGGGACCCGGGCCATATAAAGGGGGGGAAACGGGGCTTTTAACGGTCCAGGGGAATTTCCCTCAAAGAGGGTTTAGAGCCGTCGCAGTCTGGAAGGTTGGTACGTCCTCGACAGTCTCACATTACGAAAACTTAGCACTAACTACCATTCTTTGGGAAGACCTACTCCACTGGGAATCCTGCCACCAGTGAATATCCCCTGTCCTACCCTGATGTTACTATATAAGCGCCAGGATCCTTTCTTCTGCTTCAGAATCTCCACGACTATGGTGCTCTTCGCACCTACTCCTAGGTTGAGGGACTGATTACCTCATCTTCTGTACATAGTTCTACTGTCTTCAAGTTATGTCCTAGAATTTGTATTGATAAAGCCACTGGATGGCGAAACGTCTACAATAAAGATACCCAGATATTGCACATGTGTCTTAATCTCATCTTGTCGGTATTATATACCATTCGTACACACACCTACGTAATACAAGGAAGGCCTAACAACACTACCTTATTACGAGAAACCTCTTGTATCAGGTACTGAAACCACTCGAGTAACCACAATCCCAGGTTCACGATTAATTGAAGTTTTCTGTCAGTAGCTAGGATGTTTACTAGGTAGAATTTAATATCGTCTGATAAAAATGGCGTTCACAAGGGATAATCAAACTTAAAAATACTCAAGAATATCAAGAATACTGATCCATACCTGATCAGCCAGGCTGTGACCATTCTTATATGAACAAATCTCACTGGTGTCCCCTCCTCACACAACCTGACAACTATAAAACAATTTGAAGGAGCCTAACCTATTACAAGACAATCAAGCAAACTAACTTATCACAACGTATCCTAACACCACGCAACCCAACCCAATCAACACAATCTAACCTAACCTAGCACACTAACTTAAATACAACTTAAAATATTATACTTTAACCTACAGCAACTTAACCTAGTGTACCAAACAACAACCTAATCTATTACTCATTCGCTTAACACTGGTAAAACATGGTTGCTTAAGGGGCAGGTCAGTTTCTCTATCTTCTAGTAATATGCTATTTTCCCCCTATAATCTATTTTGTCCATAATTACTATCGCATTTCCTCAAAGATTTGTTAAGTTATACCATGTATTAAAGAAAGATCCTAGACTTCACCTTACGAAAGCAGACAAAGCAAATGCAATAGTAATTATGAACAAGGTAGATTATAGAGGAAAAATAAACATGATATTAGGAGACGGGGGAAACTCACGGGCCTCTTATAACACCAGTAACTATTCTGCTCATGTAAACAATAACTTATCGTTCATAAAAGTGTTTATTTTCTTGTCCCGCTGCTGGGACAAGTGTAGAAGTCTTCAAGAGAAATTGGAAAAGTAACTTCACCAGGTGCTAGATCAACAGGCTGTGATGGATATGTGGGGCAGCAGACCACCAGCAACACTAGCCTGTGATGAATGGTTTGAAAAACCAATCTTCAACACTAGCCTGGTTGACTAGGCTAGCACCAGACGAGCCTGGCACATGGCAGGGCTCGGAGAGTAGACTCACCGAACTCAAAGGTATAAAAGGAAAATGAGGTGGCTTCTTTTCCTGGTACCGATGTGTGTGTCAAAATGGTACTCGGAAAAATTTGCGCTAGACAATCGTCACCAAACATTTTATTCAGATACAATATGATAAAGCACAAAAGTTGACTGCCAACCTTACCATCTAGACACAAAGATGCCTCTAACGTAGGCAAGGATACATTCATTATCTAGCACTAGGAACAAATCCACATAAGCTTCTTACATCCTCACCCAAGGCAAACAAGAATAACCAAACAAAGAATAATGGCCGCACAGAAGTATCTTGCTGGAAGGAACGCGGCAATGTTGTGTGAGAGGAGGAGGGTAAGGGAGGGGTAGTCTTCTTCACAGATACCCTCAGTCACCGACTGACTTGCTCAGTCTCTTCACCACCGCCCCAACACAGTCACACTACTCACTAGCGACGCCACATACACAAACTCACGCCACCATCCCAACATACACAGGATAAACGATGACATAAGCCAACAGGTAATGATAAAGACGCTATGTCTGCAGGAAAATCATTTTCCCCAAGTCCAGTCCATTCCTGGATGAAAAGTGATAATAAAATACCTCCCTTGCAAACAGTGCCTTCCACAACATGTCACACTACACACTAACGACGCCACATGCACTCTCACACCACAGCTCCAACACTGGTGAAGCCACATATGTAGTGTATCCCGCATATTGAATCAGCCAAGGTTTAATATCATTTTTAGCTTATAAACTATGTGGAGGAAATATTCTGCTTTCTTTCTATACTAGTTTGTTCAGGTCGAGTAACTGCCCAATATACGTGATTCCCGGCCAGTCTATGAAAATATCCATTTCAAAAAAAATTTCACCAACACGTATCATTTTTATACTGCTCTGCCGCCGCCGCCACTACTGCTTTGATACATTTTCAGTACGTTCCCATTCCCCGCACAACTCCCCCTCGTGACCCAGCCCGTTCTCTTATCCACAAACATAATGGAAATGTTGTAAAATCAGTCAAATGGGCGACTGTTGTAGGCGCCTTGATCAGTAGAAAAAAAATGACACTAACCGTGCGCAATGGCTGAGCGTTGTCTGTTAGTGTTATAGCTTTACATATAGTGTCCGTTGAGATATTTTATCATTATATTATTTATGGATATGACAACATAACCTAACTTAGGAATGTGTTGCAAGCCGTATGTGAAGAAATAATTGCTAGAAGGACGAGTTGTTCAAGCCACAACCCCCCCCCCGTCTCTCTCACAGATCAACTATCAACCCGGCACTGTATGACCCTTGTAGGTTTAGCGCTTCATTTTGATTATAATAATATCAACCCGTAAAGTTATAATCATTAGTATTATTATACTGAAGAACACTAAACCCGTGTGGGTTAGTCGTCAGAAGTGATGCTAAGCACATTTGCTGCACAACTTTACACAAAAACAACAATCACTGTTACCAGTTAATATGTGTATGATGATCACGAACCAAGAGGTGAGCACAGTGGAGGTGAGGCGCTACCAGTGTTCCTCTTCACCTGTTTCAGAGGTGCAAGAGGCAATACATTTTCTGAACGGCAGTAACACTGACGAGTTGGAGATGTGCAGGTTTCACTGTCGAGTACGAGACGAGGTGCCACTGGCAAGTCAGAGACGAGAAAGTTCCACTGGCAAGTTAAAGAGACGAGGTGCCATTGGTGAGCCGTCACAAACCTGCCGTTCACGCTGGTAATTCAACCTCAATTAGACTGGCCGTCTCAGTTCACGGTGGACCAGGAGTGTGTGCGTGCGTGCGTGCGTGTGCGCATGCACTCACCAAGCAACTTGTCCTCCTAACGTAAATTTCGTTTAATCATATATTACATATTTTCCGGGATAAGTTAGAGTGTCTTCTATAAATGGAAATCAACCTATCACAACATATTAACGTATACCATAACTTTTGTCCATTTACATTATTCAATTTCCTCCTAACTGCCGTTCGCTTACCTCTGCTGCTTTTAATGTGACAAAAAAGTTAATATATTCTCGGTAAGCTAGGTTAATATATATTTACGTATAATTACCAGAGTAATGAAAAAAGTGCCTTACGTCTGGCAGCACAGGGCTTCTGGTCCTATCTTAACACAGCGTACTTTGTATACAAGCCTAGGTGGCAGATTCCTCTAGAATTCTCTCTCGAGGTTCCTGAAGGATATCCAGAGATTGGTTAGGTGGCATAGATTACGGATGTCATACTGTTAATGTTTATTGTTTCTCTATATATATTTCATTTCTGATCACCTCTGGCCTTCCCTGAATCACATAATCTGGCACTTGTTCAGATATAACTCCCACTGTTTCCTTACGTTCGTATTCTTTTCAATAGTTTCACACTGTCTGCAAACAGAAACAGGATTCGGTTCCCTCTGGCATTTAATTTACATAAATGTATATCTGGAAAAATACTGACTAACACTGGTGCTCGTGGGGCATCACTTATTACTCACCTACCCAGACACTTCCTCTCCTACTGACACTATAATCTCACTATAATCCACTGGACGACTATTTTTCAACCTTGTCCTAGCTTGTGGATTAACCTCCTGGAGTATACCTGGAGAAGGTTTCGGGAGTCAACGCCCCCGCGGCCCGGTCTGTGACCAGGCCTCGTGACAGACTACAGCCAATGCCACCAAGAGGAGGAATACGAAAGAGGTTTCCATGAGGTGGTATATCAGTAACACTCCCAGGCCGCATCACAACAAACTATGAATATTTATGTGGCCAGCCCAGCAGACAGGTTAGGTGTGTAAATTTTCCACTCCAGGGGAGAATATATTACAGAGTGCCACTCCTGCCAGTGAACACACCGCCACCACGATAACAGCACTAGACAGTGCCACTCCTGCCAGTGAACACACCGCCACCACGATGACAGTACTAGGCAGTGCCACTCCTGCCAGTGAACACACCGCCACCACGATGACAGCACTAGGCAGTGCCACTCCTGCCAGTGAACACACCGCCACCACGATGACAGCACTATGCAGTGCCACTCCTGCCAGTGAACACACCGCCACCACGATGACAGCACTAGGCAGTGCCACTCCTGCCAGTGAACACACCGTCACCACGATGACAGCACTAGGCAGTGCCACTCCTGTGAGTGAACACCGCCATAATGACAGCTCTGGGCAGTGCCATTCCTGCGAGTGAACACCCCGTCATGATGACAACTCTGGGCAATGGCATTCCTGCGAGTAAACACACCGCCATGATGACAGCTCTGGGCAGTGCCATTCCTGCGAGTCAACACCCAGTAATGATGACAGCTCTGGGCAGTGCCACTCCTGTGAGTGAACACACCGTCATAACGATATATGCGAACGACATGATCGAAGTAATAGACTCTGAAGTGTCCCTATTCGCAGATGATGTGAAACTGATGAGAAGAATTAAATCGGATGAGGATGAGGCAGGACTGCAAAGAGACCTGGACAGGCTGGACATATGGTCCAGAAACTGGCTTCTCGAATTAAATCCTGCCAAATGCAAAGTCATGAAGATTGGGGAGGGGCAAAGAAGACCGCAGAGTATAGGCTAGGTGGACAAAGACTACAGACCTCATTCAGGGAGAAAGACCTTGGGGTGACCATAACACCGAGCACGTCACCGGAGGCACACATCAACCAAATAACTGCTGCAGCATACAGGCGCCTGGCAAACCTGAGAATAGGGTTCCGATACCGTAATAAGGAATCGTTCAAGACACTGTACACTGTGTATGTTAGGCCCATACTGGAGTATGCAGCAACAGTCTGGAACCCACACCTGGTCAAGCACGTCAAGAAGTTAGAGAAAGTACAAAGGTTTGCAACAAGGCTAGTCCCAGAGCTCATGGAAATGTCGTACGAGGAAAGGTTGAGGGAAATCGGATTGACGACATTGGAGGACAGAAGGGTCAGGGGAGACATGATAACGACATTCAAGATACTGCGGGGAATAGACAAGGTGGACAGAGATAGGATGTTCCAGAGAGGGGATACAGAAACAAGGGGTCACAACTGGAAGCTGAAGACTCAGACGAGTCACAGGGACGTTAGGAAGTATTTCTTCAGTCATAGAGTCGTCAGGAAGTGGAATAGCCTAGCAAGTGAAGTAGTGGAGGCAGGAACCATACATAGTTTTAAGAAGAGGTATGACAAAGCTCAGGAAGCAGAGAGGGAGAGGACCTAGTAGAGATCAGTGAAGAGGCGGGGCCAGGAGCTGAGTCTAGACCCCTGCAACCACAATTAGGTGAGTACAATTAGGAGAGTACAGCTCTGGGCAGTGCAACTCCTGTGAGTGAACACACCGTCATAATGACAGCTCTGGGCAGTGCAACTCCTGTGAGTGAACACACCGTCATAATGACAGCTCTGGGCAGTGCAACTCCTGTGAGTGAACACACCGTCATAATGACAGCTCTGGGCAGTGCAACTCCTGTGAGTGAACACACCGTCATAATGACAGCTCTGGGCAGTGCAACTCCTGTGAGTGAACACACCGTCATAATGACAGCTCTGGGCAGTGCAACTCCTGTGAGTGAACACACCGTCATAATGACAGCTCTGGGCAGTGCCACTCCTGTGAGCGAATTGGCCCGGTATATTAACAGTACTGGGAAGCACAACTCATCCTGGGAACGAACTTTCCATTACGTAGCTACCATTTTTAGTTATACATTTAAATTACTAATGCATAGCAAGTTGTGGCATTCTGGGGCAATTTAAAACATAGTACAGGAGAGTATTTATCGTCTTCACACTGTCTTTTCTCTCTTGGAGTTGCAACACAACTCTGCCACATTTACAGCTTCAAAACAGAGGCAGATGAGTGTGTGGCAGAGCAGCAGTAGCTGGGTCAGCGAGCGACACAACAAAGTAGATAAAACACTCACATTATCATCAATGTAAAGTGTTACCAAGTCCCATGACGTTTCACCCCAAGTTGCCAACGAGAGGAGAGCGCTTATGAGCCCAACCCCACCACACCCACAAGAATACCCGAATACGCGCTCACAACATCCAACATCAACACCACTATTACCAACATTAATCCCTACGTCTCTCACTGCTTTTTCCTAAGTCATTACCTCCATCACAAACAGTAACTTTAGCCAACACCTATCCACTTTTCACACATACCACCAGAGAGCGAACAGTACATGGGTGACAGAATCTGCAGAGGTAGACGTATTCACAACTAACCCACACACTGGAGATCAATCCCGACTCAGGAGCAGTAACTCAATCCCCTCAAACACATTACTTTAGACAAAGCATACAATATAATGTATTGCCAAGCGACAAGTAACGAAATAGTTAAGAATACGTTGTGGTCACTACACACTAGAGAAAAAAAAGTAAACAGCAGTTAAGAGTATGTCACCACACATTCAACAAGAGAGGCGTGAACAAACAGTAGTTACCTACGTTGTGGTCACCTCTCAGTGCTATCACCTACACGATACTTGGCTGTATCCGTCACACCTGCTGCACATTTGTCTCCATCACACAGTGAATTGATGAGTACTGTGTTCATCTTTTATTGTCCAGAGCTAATTCAATTACTGTACCATATAGAACGCTGGTTATTTAACACACACACACACACACACATACATATACACATTGTCGTGCCGATTTTCGCTTAAACAGCAACGCTCTTGCCGAATAAGGCAAGCAAAAATTTGTTTATGCAATAATTTCGCAAAAATTATTCTGAACCTAATGAAAAAACAAATGTTTCATTGTCGTTGTTTATTATTAAATTGTTGTAAACTTATCTAAAATATATTTAGTTTGATTAGGCTAAATTAAATTGCGCTTGTTATAATAAGGTTAGGTAAGTTTTCTAAGGTTCTTTTCGTACAAAATTATTATTTTTTACACTAACAAATGAAAAAAAAAATCTTTAAAAGTATAAAAGAAAATTTTAGAAAGGACTTAATTTTAAATGAGTTCTTGCTAACTGACCAACTTTACCTATTCGGCACGACACTATATATATATATATATATATATATATATATATATATATATATATATATAAAATATATATATATATATATATATATATATATATAAACACACACACACACACACACACACGAGAGAGAAAGAGACCTACAAGGCCCATGAACAAGTTCGTCAAGACGGCGCTGATGGGGTGAAGCCAATACTCATCCCATACGTTTGTCTATATATGTCGTTATAGAAGGAGAAATACATAGGTTCATGCAGAGTTTATTAAGGTTGACGAAATCTCTGAGTAGCAGAGGAAGATTAAGTTGCGGTTGACTTTGCGTCGCAAAAGGTCAATGGTTGGTGTGGTGAGTACCTTTGCCTCCAGGGGATTAAGACTTCGACTTAGCTTGTGATACTATTCTAAGAGTTCAAACCAACATTTACACCACGAGGTAAAATATTTGCAAACTTAAAATTAGCTTGTAGTATTCAGCACATTATATAAACAATTTCATGAACCGTCGCTGAGATCTCAATGCTTAAGGTGAGGAGATTTAGTTGTATCATTTTGTTTCGGTATTGTTGAGAGTACGCCAATGTGATACAAAGACAGTGAAGTTAAGATAGAATCAGAAGCTATGAGTAACACTGAGGGACAAGTGTAGCAGTCTTCAAGATGAAAATGAACAAATGTCTCCACCAAGTGTCGAATTAACCGGCTGCGATGTAAATGTGGGCCAGCGTACCGCCAGCAACAACAGCCTGGTTGACCAAGTACCAAACAAGCCTGGCCCAGGGCCGAGCTCCAGCAGTAGAAAAGCATTCAAAACGCAAAGGCATATCAAAAGTAAATTGTGTAAGAGAGACGAAGCCAACTCCTCTACCAACTCCAAGTACCAGGGCTAACAACTTCCTATAATTATCTTCCCTTTTGTCAATAAGAAAGTCCCTCCTTCACCGAGGCGGCGTAACCCGTATCATCAAGGAAGTAATGCCACTTTATTTTAATTAACAGTTGATTCTTATGCAACATGGAAACGACTCATTTTTTTTCCCAGGATCACCTGCTTTGTAAGAATACAAAAAAATATACGTATGCTGGGTATCCAACACATACATACATGCATTATATATATATATATATATATATATATATATATATATATATATATATATATATATATATTATATACATATAATAAGATCACAGGAAACAGGTGATATCACGATATACAGAATAACCGCTGAAAAAAAAAATAGTGAAAGTCCAAGCGCTTTCGTGACTTCTCACATGGCACTGCGGGGGGGGGGGATTGCTGTAATGGATTGAGTCATGGCTCATCAACAAGAAGCAGAGTGTGCATAAATGGGGTAAAATCGGAGTGGGGATCAGTAACAAGTGGCGTTCCACAGGGATCAGTTTTAGGCCCATTGTTGTTCATGTTCCTTGATAATGTGAGAAGTCAAGAAAGCGCTTAGAATTTTCAAATTCAAAGTTTATTTTCTATAAGGATTACAATGCCGAGTTTACAGAATTTGGTTATTGTGTGGTTTACATGTAGTAAAATAATAATTACAGAGTGTACCACTAGAACACCTAGCATGGCTAGACATTTCGGGCAGACTTAGTTTAATTCTTAATTTTAAAATATTACAAATTATGAGGTAAGTTGGTATTATGGCTAAGTGACTAAATACTAGTTTGTGAGTTTAGCAATGTGAATGCTTTTGTTTTGACACAGTACATAGTTTCAGTATTGGAGTATCACAGGATTCATTATTTTAAGACTGAGATTAATATTTCTGTTTATGGTCAAATGGGTGAGTAAGTGTAAGTGTGAACCACCAGGTGGTATTCGTGTAGTTAGTTGATGGGGTGTATCAGGGAGATAAGATGTTTTCTAATGGTAGTTTTGGAGGTGATGAATGTGTCGCAGGGGTTGCTCTGCAATGTAAAAATTAATAATTTTGTACCAAAAGAACCTTAGAAAACTTACCTAACCTTATTATAACAAGCGCAATTTAAGTCTAATCCAACTAAATATATTTTAGATAAATTTACAATAATTTAATAATAAACACAGTGAAATATATTTTTTTCGTTAGGTTCAGAATGATTTTTGCGAAATTATTGCATACACAAATTTTCGCTTGCCTTATTCGGCAAGACCGTTGCTAAATAAGGCAAAATCGCAAGTTTTACCTATTCGGCACATTATATATATATGCAAATATCGCGAACGTGTGATAAAAGATGCCAAACAACCACGGGGGGGAGGGGGGAAGAGTTGAATGATAGCTCTAGGCATTTCGTGTTGCAATCAACACATCAGGGGCTTGCAATGTTGCATAAAAGTGGTGGTGGCCCAAGCAAATACGATCACAGGGAACGTATTTGCTTTGACCTCCTCTGCAATACTGCAAGCTCCGGATCTGTTTACAACACGAAAGGCCTAGAGCTATCATTCAACTCCTCCGTGGTTATTTCTCATATATCGATGTGTACGCACCGAGAACAGCATTGTATTTATACTTAAGAGATGGAGGTATATCTAAATATGTGTACCTTTAATAACTTTAATCCTTATATTAGGGGTTAAAATAACCTTGACCGGAATACAGGAGACATCCAGCCTTATTGACACTCGTTGAGTGGATAGGCTTTAAACCTAATACAAGCAGCCAACCTGTTAATCAGAAGGGACAGCAACAATAACGGCATTTATTAATCACAATAACATTTAAATATATTTACCAGTCACATGTATTTTTCACTTACTGATAAGAACAATCGAAGTATATATTTTGGTATACTGTGTGACGCACCCTTATACTGAGGTGAGTAATCAAGTCTTCCTGGGACTGCCTTAATTAAGCACTTTTATAAATAAAAATATTCCAGCTGGTATCAAGCTGCCGAAAGCAGTAGCGGTGTTAAGAGCAGCAACAATGGTATCAGAAGCAGCGCCGGCAACAACAAGAGAAAACAGTTATTAACAGCGGTAGGAGTCGTAATAGCGACACAAACTAGTAGCAGAGAATCAACTTCAGAGGAAGTTCAAGGAAATATCTTTCACGTCCAAACACTGATACTGTAACAGTTGTAAACATTAGCTCATCAATACTTAATACGCTACGGATCTTCAGAGTAAATAATCATAACCTTCAGCAATTAACAAAACCACGCAGTTATCAATAACCCTCCACAATATAAAATACCGTATTACTAAGAATTCTTGCATTGTACAATAACAAGCGCCAATAACACAGTATTGGCACTGGTACACCCTTGACTCGTTCAACTGCTGTGACGCCCTCACAAACAATACAATAGTGAAGTATGTAGTCAACTTTCAACAAAGAGATGATTTAAGAGTGCTGGTGGGTGGGTGGGTGGGTGCGCGCGTGCGTTCACTCATCTCTGACGGGTACTGTCTAGCAAACGTTCCTATAACGCCAACATTTTTTACGCTATATACTGAAGTCAATTTCTCTACAATAGTTATTTATGCATGGTTAACTTCTACACAAATAACTTCTAATAAAAAAATTACAGCATGTTTATTAACAATTGTAAAGATTTTGTTTTCCTCACCCCAATGAAAAGCAGGGGTGTCACTAGCACGTTAAGAGACCATACAATAAGTGTCAGGGGCCCGAGACTGTTCAACTGCCTCCCAGCACACATAAGGGGGATTACCAACAGACCCCTGGCAGTCTTCAAGCTGGCACTGGACAAGCACCTAAAGTCAGTTCCTGATCAGCCGGGCTGTGGCTCGTATGTTGGTTTGCGTGCAGCCAGCAGCAACAGCCTGGTTGATCAGGCTCTGATCCACCAGGAGGCCTGGTCTCAGACCGGGCCGCGGGGGCGTTGACCCCCGGAACTCTCTCCAGGTAAACTCCAGGTTATCTTCAACCTCCCCTCACAGTCTCTTACTGACCCTCCCTTCCACCCCTCCCCTTCAATCTCTCTCCCTCCCTTCACTTCCTTCAGCCCCCATTCCCTTTCTCACTTCCCCCTTCCTATCCTACTTCCTGACTCCAGTGCAGCTGTACTCGCATATTTTTTTTACCAACATCTGTTTTCCATTAAATACCATCTTAAATCCGACACTACAAACACAGCTTCAGAGTTTAGAAATATTTATGCATTTACATGCTAAAACGTAATATTTATATACAAGCACAGTAAAGCATATATTTTTATACGAATATGATAAAACATAACATTGACATACGAGGATGGTACAGCTTAATATTTAAATACGAGGATGGAACAGCATAATATTTATATACGAGCATAATATTTACATAGGACGATGGTACAACATAAGAGTTTACTATCCTAATTTCAGAGATTAAAATATTCTTCATTGTTGTACATGTGAGATTTAGCCTCGAGAACCCTCGTGCAGACGATAGTCTTTTAAGCTTAAGAAAATAACAGTACTGTTTTGTCCACTGTATATACTCGAACTTATCACACATATTCCTTAATATAAAATTGCACTATGAAGATGCAACAAATAATTTGCAGCTATATATGACAGACTTCTATATCAGTGGCAAGCATCGACCGCCGTATTATAGCACAACCATTAAAAATGGGAGGTTGTTCAACTAGAAAATGGATATCACCCCTCAAGGTCAATTAAATAAATAGTTGTGAAAAAAGTACGAAACGGGATACGTAATTCAGCAGTCTGGTCAAACTGGTTCAAACACTTGTATCACTTTTCTCATATCATGCCCTTCACAAGGCCCTAGTCCCTAAACCAGTGACACTCCCTACCCTGATACCCCTACGCTGGTCCCTAAACCAGTGACACTCCCTACCCTGATACCCCTACGCTGGTCCCTAAACCAGTGACACTCCCTACCCTGATACCCCTACGCTGGTCCCTAAACCAGTGACACTCCCTACCCTGATACCCCTACGCTGGTCCCTAAACCAGTGACACTCCCTACCCTGGTCCCTAAACCAGTGACACTCCCTACCCTGGTCCCTAAACCAGTGACACTCCCTACCCTTTTCCCTAAACCATTGACACTCCCTACCCTTTTCCCTAAACCAGTGACACTCCCTACCCTGATACCCCTACCCTGGTCCCTAAACCAGTGACACTCCCTACCCTGATACCCCTACCCTGGTCCCTAAACCAGTGACACTCCCTACCCTGGTCCCTAAACCAGTGACACTCCCTACCCTGGTCCCTAAACCAGTGACACTCCCTACCCTGGTCCCTAAACCAGTGACACTCCCTACCCTGATACCCCTACCCTGGTCCCTAAACCAGTGACACTCCCTACCCTGATACCCCTACCCTGGTCCCTAAACCAGTGACACTCCCTACCCTGGTCCCTAAACCAGTGACACTCCCTACCCTTTTCCCTAAACCAGTGACACTCCCTACCCTGATACCCCTACCCTACCCCCTAAACCAATGGCACTCCCTACCATGATACCCCTACCCTGGTCCCTAAACCAATAACACTCCCTACCCTAATACCCCTACCCTGTTTCCTAAACCAGTGACACTCCCTACCCTAAACCAGTGACACTCCCTACCCTTTTCCCTAAACCAGTGACACTCCCTACCCTGGTCCCTAAACCAGTGACACTCCCTACCCTTTTCCCTAAACCAGTGACACTCCCTACCCTGATACCCCTACCCTGGTCCCTAAACCAGTGACACTCCCTACCCTGATACCCCTACCCTGGTCCCTAAACCAGTGACACTCCCTACCCTGATACCCCTACCCTGGTCCCTAAACCAGTGACACTCCCTACCCTGGTCCCTAAACCAGTGACACTCCCTACCCTTTTCCCTAAACCAGTGACACTCCCTACCCTGGTCCCTAAACCAGTGACACTCCCTACCCTGGTCCCTAAACCAGTGACACTCCCTACCCTGGTCCCTAAACCAGTGACACTCCCTACCCTGATACCCCTACCCTGGTCCCTAAACCAGTGACACTCCCTACCCTGGTCCCTAAACCAGTGACACTCCCTACCCTGGTCCCTAAACCAGTGACACTCCCTACCCTGGTCCCTAAACCAGTGACACTCCCTACCCTGATACCCCTACCCTGGTCCCTAAACCAGTGACACTCCCTACCCTGGTCCCTAAACCAGTGACACTCCCTACCCTGGTCCCTAAACCAGTGACACTCCCTACCCTGGTCCCTAAACCAGTGACACTCCCTACCCTGGTCCCTAAACCAGTGACACTCCCTACCCTGGTCCCTAAACCAGTGACACTCCCTACCCTGGTCCCTAAACCAGTGACACTCCCTACCCTGGTCCCTAAACCAGTGACACTCCCTACCCTGGTCCCTAAACCAGTGACACTCCCTACCCTGGTCCCTAAACCAGTGACACTCCCTACCCTGGTCCCTAAACCAGTGACACTCCCTACCCTGGTCCCTAAACCAGTGACACTCCCTACCCTGGTCCCTAAACCAGTGACACTCCCTACCCTGGTCCCTAAACCAGTGACTCCCTACCCTGGTCCCTAAACAAGTGACACTCCCTACCCTGGTCCCTAAACCAGTGACACTCCCTACCCTGGTCCCTAAACCAGTGACACTCCCTACCCTGGTCCCTAAACCAGTGACACTCCCTACCCTGGTCCCTAAACCAGTGACACTCCCTACCCTGGTCCCTAAACCAGTGACACTCCCTACCCTGGTCCCTAAACCAGTGACACTCCCTACCATGGTCCCTAAACCAGTGACACTCCCTACCCTGGTCCCTAAACCAGTGACACTCCCTACCCTGGTCCCTAAACCAGTGACACTCCCTACCCTGGTCCCTAAACCAGTGACACTCCCTACCCTGGTCCCTAAACCAGTGACACTCCCTACCCTGGTCCCTAAACCAGTGACACTCCCTACCCTGGTCCCTAAACCAGTGACACTCCCTACCCTGTCCCTAAACCAGTGACACTCCCTACCCTGGTCCCTAAACCAGTGACACTCCCTACTGGTCCCTAAACCAATAACACTCCCTACCCTAATACCCTACCCTGGTCCCTAAACCAATAACACTCCCTACCCTAATACCTCTACCCTGGTTCCTAAACCAGTGACACTCCCTATCCTCATACCCCTACCCTAGTCCCTAAACCAGCGACACTCCCTACCCTGATACCCCTGCCCTGGTCCCTAAACCAGTAACACTCCCTACCCTCTGATACCCCTGCCCTGGTCCCTAAACCAGTGACACTTCCTACCCTCTGATACCCCTGCCCTGGTCCCTAAACCAGTGACACTCCCTACCCTCTGATACCCCTGCCCTAGTCCTTAAACCAGTGACACTCCCTACCCTGATCCCTAAACCAGTAACATCCCCTACATGCTTGCTACCTGGAGGGTATTCCGGGGATCTGCGCCCCCGTGGCCCGGTCCATGACCAGGCCTTCCCGTGGATCAGGGCGTGATCAACCAGGCTGTTACTGCTGGCCGCACGCAGTCCAACGTACGAACCACAGCCCGGCTGATCCGGCACCGACTATAATTAAGGATCTGTCCAGCTCCCTATTGAAGGCAGCCAGGGTCCTATTGGTAATTTCCCTTATGCATGGTGGGAGGCTGTGCTGTTGAACAGTCTTGGGCCCCGGACACTTATGGTGTTTTCTCTTAGTGTACCAATGGCGCCCCTTCTTTTCATTAGGGGGGTATTTTGCACCGCCTGCCCAGTCTTTTACTTTCGCAGGGAGTGATTTCTGTGTTCAGATTCGGGACCATTCCTTCCAGGATTTTCCAAGTATAGATTATAATACATCTCTCTTGCCTGGGTTCCAGCGAGTACAAGTCAAGTGCTTCCGAGCGTTCCCAGTAGTTGATGTGTTTGATAGAACTTATATGTCCAGTAAAGGTTCTCTGTACACTCTAGATCTGCAATTTCACCTGCTTTGAATGGAGATGTTAGTGTACATTAATATGCCTGATACCCTTTGCCCTGGTCCTTAAACCAGTGACACTCCTTACCCTGATACCCTGCTCTAGACCCTACCTGTGACCCGTTTCTAGAATGGCTCTACCCTTACAACCTTGCCTGAAGTTAAATGCCTGTTGTTGCTAGCAGTCCCCTGATATCATCTAACTTTATGAGGCTCCCTACAAGGTGCAACCCCCCCCCCCGGACATGGCTTACCTGGAGTCTACCTGGAGGTTATTCCGGGGAACAACGCACCCGCGGCCCGGTCCACGACCAGGCCTCCCGGTGGATCAGGGCTTAAACAGCCAGGCTGTTACTGCTGGCCGCACGCAGTCCAACGTACGAACCACGGCCCGGCTGATCCGGCACTGACTTTAGGTATCTGTGCAGCTCTCTCTTGAAGGCAGGCAGGGGTTTATTGGTAATTTCCCTTATGCTTGGTGGGAGGCTGTTGAACAGTCTTGGGCCCTGGACAATTATAGTGTTTTCTCTTAGTGTACCAATGGCGCCCCTGTAGCGTCCCCTAATCTCTAAAAAATACGCATTAATAAGTGGGCAAGCCAGAGGAAGGCCTCGGTCAGATGACCTAAAGCTCCAGTGGCGGGTCATCATATGATTAAGAGCAGCATCAGGAAACACTTGTCCTGTTTCCTGACAAATCTTACATCTAACTTAATCTCTCATTCTTCTATTCCTCAGTTCCTTACACTATGGTGTACCTATCCAGTTAGTCCTTTACTCTGCTGCGTTCCTTAATCTACCTTACCCCTTCACCTAGCATTAGTTCAACACTTAGCTGGCACTTTTCCCTTGGCGCCCCTCACGGATAAGCTCCGGGTTGTGTTTTGCCAACAGTAAGCTTTTCAGTGAGCATTAATAGTGTGTAGTGATGGTGTGAGACGTGGGTGTTGTGGTGGCGATGGAAACCACCAAACGCTTCTCTCCTCACACCATCACATTTAACCTCTGGGAATAAACGAGCAAACACGCAAACGCGCGCTACACACACACGCACACACACACACACACACACACACACACACACACACACACACACACACACACACACACACACACACACACACACACACACACACACACACACAAAGGTTTGCAGCAAGACTAGTCCCAGAGTTAAGAGGTATGTCCTTTGAGGAGAGGTTAAGGGAAATCAACCTGACCACACTGGAGGACAGGAGAGATAGGGGGGACATGATAACGACTTACAAAATACTGAGAGGAATTGACAAGGTGGACAAAGACAGGATGTTCCAGAGACTGGACACAGCAACACGGACACAGTTGGAAGCTGAAGACACAGATAAATCAAAGGGATGTTAGGAAGTATTTCTTCAGCCACAGAGTAGTCATGAAGTGGAATAGTTTGGGAAGCGATGTAGTGGAGGCAGGATCCATACATAGCTTTAAGCAGAGGTACAATAAAGTTCATGGTTCAGGGAGAGTGACCTAGTAGCGACCAGTGAAGAGGCGGGGCCAGGAGCTTGGACTCGACCCCTGCAACCTCAACTAGGTGAGTACAACTAGGTGAGTACACACACACACACACACACACACACACACCTAACCTAACAGATTAGCTCATGAATCCCCCCACCACACACACATTTTTACGATAAGCTGAAGCAGCTAGAGCATCCCAACAGGATAAAAACAAAATGGGCTCTCAAAAGGGAGAACGTAAAAGCAAGGGAACTGATGATAGCTGGTCGGAAAAAGAATTGGTAGAACGGCTCAAGAACAAAATGGAACAATAATGGGAGAAAAGGTTAAACGAGCTTTGCAATAACATGTTAGAGCAAATATCTGCAGAGAGCAAGAAGTGGGAATCACGAGCTGTAGTAGCTGAGGCAAAGATACAGAGATTGAAGGAAGAAATGGATGTGCTGAAGCAGGATCTAAAGATTAGGTCCGAAAGGAGCAAGATGACTGAAATGGGAACATCAGCAGGCAGTGAGTGGACTGAAGGAGGGGATGGATCTAAACAGTCTTTTGCAGCAGTAATATCAGGCCATCATGGTGTCTGGGAGATGATTAGGCAAACAGCAAAGGAGATGCTTAAATCAGATCTAGACATACAGAGGGAAAAGAAATTGGAAGGAGAGGGAGAGGTCAATTATTCATGGGCTTCAGGAGGCTGAAGGGCAGACCTACGATGAAAGAAAGCTTTGGGAGAAAACAGAGATTAAGAACATCATTGCAATAACAGGAGAGAGGGACATGTCTGAGGTAGAAAATTTTCACAGACTTGGGGGGTATTCGAGGGAAAGGAATCGACCAATCAGATTGACATTCAAGATAGATGTGGTACGGAACAGGATACTACAACAGAAACCACTGTTAAAGGACTCTCCAGATTATCAAAAAGTGTTCCTCAATCGAGATAGAACACAAAAAGAAAGGGAACAACTGAAAGTGAGAGCAAGACAGAACCAGTGGATGAAAAGAGAGACAGGACAGGCAGCGACAGACAGAAAAGCTCAGCCTTTGGGGGAGCATCAAACACAAATGCTTACAGAAACCTCTCAACCCCTGTCACCACATATCAACCAAACACAGTAAACAGAAATGAACCTCACTCCATAGCCACCACCCCCCTAAGCACTAATTCCACAATCACAGCAGCCTCCCACCCTCCCAGCCTGCCCCTTCCTCTTCCATCTCCCAAAATACAGTAATGGAGAGGAAGCTGAAGGTATGGTACACCAATGCAGATGGAATAACAAATAAGAGTGAAGAGTGGCAAGAACGAATCATTGATGCATCACCTGACATCATAGCATTAACAGAGACAAAACTTACAGGGATGATAACAGATGCAATTTTTCCACCTGGATATCAGATTATGAGGAAAGAGGCAGCTAAAATGCACTATGGGAGACTGGCGTTCAGACATCTGAGTAAGGAGTCATTCACGACATTGTACACAGTGTACGTAAGGCCTATACTGGAATATGCAGCGCCAATATGGAACCCTCTTAGTCAAACACATCACGAAATTGGAGAAAGTGCAAAAATTTGAAACACGATTAGTCCCGGAACTGAGGGGTATATCTTATGAGGAGAGATTATGGGAACTCAACCTGATGACACTAGAGGATAGGAGGGATAGAGGGGACATGATAACAACGTATAAAATACTAAGAGGCATTGACAAGGTGGACAAGGATCAAATGTTTCAGAGATGGGATACAGAAACAAGGGGACACAATTGGAAACTGAAAACCCAGATGAGTCATAGGGATGTTAGAAAGTATTTCTTTAGTCTTAGAGTTGTCAGGAACTGGAATAATCTGGAGAGTGAAGTAGTGGAAGCAAGTTCCATAAATAGCTTTAAGAAGAGGTATGACAAATAGCATGGAGCAGGGAGAGAGTGAATTAGTATCGACCAGTGAAGAGGCGGGGCTAGGAGCTATGACTCGACCCCTGCAACCACATATAGGTTAGTACACACGCACGCACGCACGCACGCACACACACACACACACACACACACACACACACACACACACACACACACACACACACACACACACACACGTGTCTAATCGACATGTGCCTAGGACAAAATGGTAACTACCACACACACACACACACCAGGCTTAGTGTCTAATCGACATGTGCCTAGGACCAAATGGTAACACACACACACACACACACACACACACACACACACACACACACACACACAGTCTTGGGTTTACGACATAGGCTGAGACCAAACATGATTATATTATACAAATTCTTATTAAGATCTATGGGGCAAAGAGGAACATATTCTTTGAATTAAGAAAACAGCGATCAAGAGAAAACAGGTGAAACCGTAAAAAACATGAAGAGAGGAAGTATTTTTCTAGTTTCAATTAAGTTAAAAAGTGGAAAGATTTGCAAGTGGCAGTGGTGGAGGCAAATTGAACACAATAACTTCCGGAGGAGATAGGATTAGGCACAAGAACTCAAAAATCGGGGATACCCTTCAAAGAACTCTAGAAGGCGGAGTCAAAACCGGAAACTCGATCCCCTGAATACGCACATACACGCGAATACATGCACACACACAAATAAAACACACACACACTAAACACAGCATGGCACACACACATACAAATATTGTTTATCGACAAGTTGTCAAAAACTGGTAACGCACGCGCGCTCACACACAGGAATAATAGCAATGATGGTCAAAAGTAGCTGGAGATTTGAGCAACTAAGATGAAAAATGGCGATGCTTGGAATTATATAACATATGTAATGTCGGTAGAGACGACAATAATGGTGGCAATGCTGCATAATCCATCATTAAATAACAGAAGGCCAAGGGAAGAGCATGACCAGAATAGCAGGACAATGATTCACTTATTGTAAACAGTGCCAGAGAGCAAGGACCAAAGTTAAACTTCTAGTACTGGTGTTTTATTTCCCTTGTGTTCTATTTCGTTCGTAAATCACTAAATTATTTGGTTATTCTGTGTTTTAAACATGTTCCATTCCTAACATTATAAAATTTACTCTATTATTAAAAAGTTGCTTAGGGTCCCAACTAGTCTTACACAACTGACAACTATTAAGAAGCACATACGAATGTCAGGGTATCTGTAAACAAAATGGCAGTACAGTACAAGTTTATCACAATAATAAACAATTATAATTTTGATAAACACGCATATATACTTTTAATGTATCCATCAAACTTATTGTATTGTATACCACATCTCTGCACCGTCACTGTATCCATCAAACCTCTTGTATTGTATGCTACATTTCTGTACTGGTTTAGAAAGACACGTAAGCAAACACTATGACATATTTATTAGAAAACGTTTCGGTCCTGGGACCTTGATCACTTCTAACATACAGAGGTAGAAAGGCATTATATATATAGGCGGAGAGTGAGGTGTGACGCACGTGACCTGAGGAATGTCATAAGAACATAAGAATGGAGGAACACTGTAGAAGGCCTACTGGCCCATGCGAGGCGTCCTTATCAAAACAACCTCTGTCTATGATGAGGACGGGTAGACGTTGAAATCATGTACTCCTGTGTTGTTGGGTTGGTGGTGCTTAAGTATCATGTATGCCAATGTTTTTGAAATTTTGTAGTTTCCAGTGTTGCTCTATAGTGTCGGTGACGGCGATTAGTGTATGAGGTCTGGTTCGGTGAGAACAGTTGTGCCTCATT
The DNA here is from genome assembly GCF_038502225.1 of Cherax quadricarinatus. NCBI lineage: Eukaryota > Metazoa > Arthropoda > Malacostraca > Decapoda > Parastacidae > Cherax > Cherax quadricarinatus. Next base: position 922,189 of record NC_091375.1, read on the forward strand.
CCAGTTCATCAAATGTCCCGTGGAGTCTCTGTGGAGGACACAGGCGTACCTTAACCTCGTGTATTGTATACTACATCTCTGTATCCATCGAACCTCGTGTATTGTATACTACATCTCTGTCCATGGGCGGTTTCTAATAAATATGTCATAGTGTTTGTTTACGTGTCTTTCTAAACCAACTTGTCGGTATTTATTACCAAGGTTTATACCATTGTATACTACATCTCTGTATCCATCAAACCTCATGTATTGTATACTACATCTCTGTACCATCACTATCCTTTTAGCCTTGTATATCACATTGCACAATAAAATATTGTATATAGGTAAATCTGTGCATTCATAAAAGATGGTGACAGGAAAAGTGGAATATTCACACGGCTTCAGGGATATACCTTTGATGAGTTCCGAGAGTTTTTCTACTCCAGGAGCCCGGCGATGGGCCAGGCTAGTCTGGTACTTGCCTGGTCAACCAGGCTGTTGCTCTTGGTGTCCCACAGTCCTACATATCCATAACAGCCTGGTTGATCTTGGAGAAGGCGAAATGTTTTTCCCTCGAACCAATTTTATCCACTTCTCTGAGGCTATGGGTCCCCACAATTTGACCTGGAGATGGACCCCATCTATATATATATATATATATATATATATATATATATATATATATATATATATATATATATATATATATATATATAGAGAGAGAGAGAGAGAGAGAGAGAGAGAGAGAGATGGGGTCCACCTCTGGTGTAAATTGTGGGATCCATAGCCTCGGAGAAGTGGATAAAAAAGCTTCAAAGAAGAATATATATATATATATATATATATATATATATATATATATATATATATATATATATATATATATATTATATATATAAAATTTTATTTCTACATAATGACATTTAATACTATATGCCGATGTTGAGAGGGTTCGTGGAAATATGATGGTTGGAGATAAACACACTTGTTGGATGGTAACAGTGTGTGAGAAGGGGAGCCCAGCCTGCCCTGTTGCAGACCTATGCGTGGAGTGAGAAAGGAACAGCGCGTCCGACGCTCACATGCGGCATCATGTGACGTCACACATGCTAGCCACTGAGCCTAGCAAGGGGTCAACTATGTAAAACATATGGATTGTACTATGATACTCAGGTAACATATACATATACAGGGGATCAGAAACTATGCTGATAACTCGGTCATGTTACGTATGTAGTTTCGACATACCATACTATGCTATAGGCTGAACAGGCAGGTGGCTCTGAGCTGCATGCCTCTAGTTATGCATGGAAAGAAAAGAGCAGCAATCCTGCCAGAGTGGAAAAAAAAGAGGTTTTCATTTTGAGAGGAGAGTGGTATCTCCCTGGATGGTTGCTATCAAGCTACGGTGCCTGAGCAACGTCAACCGTGACAGTGGACGCCTCAATGCGACACTTGACGAGTTAACATGGTGCTACTGCATAAAGCAAGAGGACACGTGTTTAACAAGGAATGAGTAATGAGGCAAAGCTGTGTAATTAGGCATGATTGGTGTAGCAACAACCCTCCTCCGTGCTGACTAGGGGCAGGCAGCTACGGGCCACACCCAGCACCTGATCCCTCACACTCAACTGATACATAACACGCAATCTGCTGTCAACCTGTTGATAGTTCCAGGGGTCATCGCCTCAGCCACCCGGTCTCTGACGATGGCTCTTGATTAATAATTTGACGGCTATCAGTGCTAACTAGTTGCACACAGTCCAGAGGAGGCACCGCATTCCGGCTAATCAGAAACAGCCTAAATAAACTAGTGAAGTGCTGAAGACATACCTAGAGAGGGTTTCGGGGTCAACACTCGCATGAATGAAGAAGATACAGAAATACAACCATGATAATGACAGATTAACAAAAACTTCAAGTTTTGTCTCTAGGAACGAAGGTTTGGGCAGCGTCATCTTGGTGGACCACTACCATAACAAAAGATAATTTTAGCTCAAATTCTTGATTACGCTATTGGCATATCAAGAATAAAAACTCCGCGTTTGTGTTGGTGCAACACAAACATCATAACATCAACTTTTTGGACTCTTATATGAAGTCACAGTAAAAATGCTGGCACTAGAGAAACTTTTCTGTCACAAAGTATAAGCAAGCTTGGCTTCAAATTTATCCTTCACAGTCTCTCCCAACACTCTCATCAAGACTGTCACTACCCTGCTCAATATACGAACATCCACACCTCACCCACCCAACACCCTATACCCACGTTTACCCCACACACCACATCCAACCCCAACACCCACGTTCACCCGCATACCACACCCTACAGCCACGTTCACTCATACACCACATCCTATACCTACGTTCACTAAGACACCACATCCTATACCCACGTTCACCCATACATTACACGCTACATCCACGTTCCCCTACCTACCACATCCACACCCGTTGCTGCTGCACTGTACCAACGACACATACTCGCCACACCCACACCCATCACTGCTCCATTGTACCAACATCCAGCCACACATTACACCCAGGACCTGACACGCCACCTCCACACAATGAAGCTACAAAGACGGTTTCAAGACACTATGATTGAACGTGAATGCACCACACTCATAAAGGACTTGACTGCACCAGCAGTTACTTGTAAAACTGCGTTACCCAACAGACTTAACCCGTGTGTTTGTCCAAACATAACGTGTTGAACCTGACCTTAATATTGTACAATACACTAAAATGTCTCGGACACAAATTAGAAATTAAAAAGTTCAACTGCCTTAACTAAGAGTTCGGATCTTTTAGTTAGTTCAATAGCTTTACAATGTACTCTATAACGACTCTGAGTGGCAGTCAAAAGATTAGAAGCACATAATGGATCCAGAGAGTGAGCCTCAAAAGACCTTCGTGTCTGAAGATAACATACTGAACTTAACATATCCATGGCAGAATGCACTCACACCTGTCACAAACTGGGTTTATAGAGATCACACTTACAGATATTGACGTCAATGTGATCCATCCTTTCCAATATGAGAGCACGGAGGTAACGATTCCTCAGAACCATTAACAGATATGTAAGAGATAAATATCTTGGTTTACTCCTGTAGTCTAGGCAAGGCTGTCATCGTCGACACCAGCGCTAACACAGCCCCCTACACGACTGTCACCGCCGCTACCCTCACTATCGCAGCTACAACCCTTCCCCCCCTTCCCTAACCCCCTCCCCGAATCACAATTCCCCACCACCATGGCACTCCCGCCCCCCCCCCACTCCCAAGACCTGCAGCTCAGTGGTTTCAATGTTTACAATAGTCTGCGAACCAAAACTAGCATGGTTCGATTCCCGAGCAAAATGCCATGTAGCCACAATCTTATTTTTAATTGAATGATGCACTGGAAAACTAATATAATGCAAGTGTAAACAAACTTTTCAAAAGCCTTCGACAAGTACCATCGTGGTTTAATAAGAGCATCAAACGTGCAAAAATGGTAACTGAAAATGGATAGATAAATTTTAAATTCCTAACAAACAGAACCCAAAGAGTAATAGCGAAGAGAGCGAGATCAGAAGTTGCCACAGTGAAATACTATTCTCCATACACAATACTTGTCCCAATTCCTTCTCATCTTTTTATTCAAGAGACATAAATCATAGAATTGTATCGTCCTTTTGCAGAAGCTACTAGTGACATCTAATGAAGATACAGCAAACCTCCAAGCAGATGTAAACGTTGTCTTCCAGTGAACCTCCGACAATATATATCAATGAATATAAATTTCAGTTACTCGGCTATCGAAAAATTAAGAGATGTCTATGCATGTGGTCCATGAAGTCATTGGGCCAGAAATTTTCTCTAAAGTCAGCTCGACACAGCAGCCTTCGCCTCGATATCAGCTCGTTTATTGACCAGAGCCGGAAACCAGAAATTTTCTCTAAAGTCAGCTCGACACAGCAGCCTTCGCCTCGATATCAGCTCGTTTATTGACCAGAGCCGGAAACCAGAAATTTTCTCTAAAGTCAGCTCGACACAGCAGCCTTCGCCTCGATATCAGCTCGTTTATTGACCAGAGCCGGAAGCCAGGCATGTACATATTAAAGAGCAAGTGAAAGGTTATTACACTATAATCCAGTCTGTCAATCGACAGACACTGGATTATAGTTATGGGCATCTGGAAACGTGATGGATATCGACTCTTTAGCTCTTGAGGCTTGGGCTAGTATAACCAGCATGCAGCGAGCGTAACATGCATACTATAATACTGTATATGCATTGCAGGGAGTTATAGATAAGCCGCCACCACGGAGGATTTTAGGAGCCTCCCAAGTATGCCTCTACAGAATTTCTACACGAGGGAAGAGTGTGGATGTGCCTGTGTATGTTATTACCTATTTGTATATACTAGTGAAAGGAAGCTGCAAGTGAACCTATAAGGTTATTTAGCACTTTTGACAGTAAAAATTATATAAACCTGTACAAAATGTTAACCAGGCAAACAGTTAAAATGTGCTTCACAGTCAACAAGAAGCACCAAATGTCACAGTGATATCAGAACCTGCAAGCAGGTGGCTATGTATGAGATGCGTCTGCTCTAGATATAATCTTCAGAAAATCATCTCTCGGTGACCGTCTTTGTGTAAATACACAGGGAGGGCCAAACATCCTCAAGATAAGACTGTGGTTCTTGGAGTCGCTGTAATTACAGAGCACGTTTGATATGGTAGCTTTCATCTCAGCATCCACAGTTCATTACCCAGTACACCAAGATAACTTTATATCCTTGACCCGGGTGTGGATAAAAAGCTTGTGCTGTACCGCCTTGGTTTCTAAATATAATTATTTGTAAACTTTGTTCTAGTTGTTGGACTCTCAACCTGAGGAAGTTACGCCATGAGCCAACAATATTGTATATACCGAGTCTTCCCACAGCTGAAATGTTTCCTTCGTTTTCTCCTTTCTGTTGGTTCCCAAACATTACCTCAATGCTAATAACCTCCACGAATTTAAAGATGGTTACCATTTATTTTTTTTGTTTTCGTAACTCATTAATACATCGCCACTTCGTCTTTTTTTCTTCTTTTTAAAATGAAGATATGTTTAGTTTTTTTTGGTTTTATACCAGAGTTCATTTTATAATTACAGAATATCTTTTTGCTGAACATCATTTTTAAATTTTACATCTACATTATGTTGGTTTCCATGCAGGTTTCATATTATTGCTGCGTCCTCCGTGGTAATACAATAAATAATTTATCTCTAACTTCATAGGTAATAAGTCTGGCACTTCACCTTCAACTTTACCTCAACTATTGAGAGTTCACTCACCCGCCACTATTACAAGTGTTGTCATTTTTATTTTGTTCAATTGCCTTATTTACGTCCAATAGCTTCCAACTAATTCCTCCTCATTTAATTTTCAAGCTAATCTATGATAAATTTTATCATAAATTTCAAAGTAAAAAAGGGGGTTTTGTTTCCAGTTTCCTCCCTACCTCCTTTGATCACTTCAACTGCACTTCCACTAAACGCTAGAAATTTTGTGCACCAAGATTACAATACACTTAGATATACTTTATAGACGATTTCTATGTATACTTTATTTATGGTCAAAATCAAGTAAAGATCTACCAGCTCTTCTCCTTTTAGCATCCCATTCAAAATAATCTTCAATGCTGACCCAGTTATCTTAGCACATATTTGTAAATATTCTCAATTTCTTATCCCATTAACTCTCAGCTGCCACTCTTAGGATGACTCTACTTATCAACCTAAGTTATTATCCTGGCCATTCACACTAGCTAGTACAAGTTGCCTTTATGTATGCTGCCAACAAACATGTACAACTTGTGTCGGTTCACACGTGTTAGCAACAACTTGCGTAGTGTACATGTGTGTACACCCCTGGCTGTCTTCAAGAAGGCACTGAACAGGCACCTAAAGTCAGTTCCTGACAAGCCTGGCTGTGGTTCATACGTCGGTTTACATGCGACCAGCAGTAACAGCCTTGTTGATCAGGCCCTGATTCACCGCGAGGCCTGGTCATGGACCGGGCAGTGGTCCGTCATGTCTGTGTAAAAGTATTCTAAATAAAATAAGACTTACTGAATGTCATAATCCACCTTTCAGCTGTTCACTGCCACTCATACTCACCTGAAACACAAAATATACCTGTTAAAATTAAAAAAAACATTTAAACATTTACTAAGATATATAACATTTAATGCTTGCTGCAAGTTATAAAAGTTACTTTTTATATTAACACATCGGCAGTCTCCCACCAAGGTAGGGTGGCCCGAAAAAGAAAAACTTTCATCATTCACTCCATCACTGTCTTGCCAGAGGCTCGTTAACACTACAGTTATAAAACTGCAACATTAACACCCCTCCTTATAACAGTAGAAAAATAAATAAATATACACTTGAGTGAATAAGCAAAGGCCTGGGAATACGAGGTAACTGGACTTGAGCTCCAATTCATTAGATCAAGAGAATTTCCCCAGCATCAAGGGATATTCGACGGGGTGGAAGGAACGTGGGAAGGAGGTACTGAGAGGTAAGTAAGGAGCGTGAGCACCCAGCAGGTATGTGGAGGAGAGTTCTTAGTAATTTCATGTGCCGTTGGAGTGTCATCAGGATTTTATTATATATGTCGTGCCGAATAGGTAAAACTGGTCGATTAGCAAGAACTCGTTTAAAATTAAGTCCTTTCTAAAAAAAAATTCTTATACGTTTAAAGATATATTTTTTTCATCTATGATAATGGAAAAATTAACAGTTTTGTACCAATAGAACCGTAGAAAACATACCTAACCTTATTATAACAAGCGAAATTTAATTTAGCATAATCCAACTAAATATATTTTAGATAAGTTTACAGTAATATAATAAACACACTGAAATATTCTTTTTCGTTAAGTTCAGAACGATTTTTGCGAAATTGCATACACAAATTTTCACTTGACTTGTTCGGCAAGAAGAACGTTCTCATTTAAGCCAAAATCGCAAGTTTTACCTTTTCCGAACGACATGAGAGAGAGAGAGAGAGAGAGAGAGAGAGAGAGAGAGAGAACCAGTCAGCCACAATTAAATTTGGGAAGAGACATTATTTAAAACAATTATACGATGACTATATTCGGGCCTTACACCAGAGGTCCTCTTCAGAAAAATTAAGCAATATTGGTTACAGTACTGCAAGGTATTTCACACACCGGGTATATGAACCAAACAAATCATGATATACACGACATTTGTGTCAATTTTTTTAGCATGACCATTTGGCATTACATAAATTGTTAATTTCTTAAACAGCCAAAACTTACCATGACAACAAGTATTTTTGGATTCAGACTGACAAATCAGGTTAAAAAGTTATTTGCAATTACCCCAAATTACCTGGATAATTTCCAATCCCGTCTCCACCCTAGTTCCAACGGCATTACTCAACTGGTCATCCAGTGACAAACCCAAAGGGCCCCAATGGAAATAAGCCAGTGGCTTTTTGTGTTATCCCAGGTTCTGTACACATATGCTGTTATGCATGATAATCTATGTAACTGTATTTGTTCATACCTGAATAAACTAAATTACCCACGTCAAGCGATTCTACCTGACGAGTGTAATAACTGCAACAGCCACAGTGAGTAGCTGTCACCTTTCCTGGTATGTAACAACCAGCTCTCCTGTCACCATGCCTGTTTCAAGACTCTTGGTGACACGATGGCTAACTCTTAATACTCTTAGATAATTATGTCACTGATCACAGCTGTTTCCATGCTTAACGAGCTGTTTGTGTTACTCCAGGGCAGCTCTTAGTTTCTACTCGTTACCTCCCAAACAACTTTGAGGAATGTTAAGTGATAATTTAATCAACACACAGTGACACACTCATATCTAGCGAGCGCTCTTCTGTTTCAAGAGAATGCCTTGATTGAGCGCTCTTCCATTCTGTGCTTCAGGGAAGTGCCTTGATTGAATGTCCTTTCATTCTGTGTTACAAGGGAGTTCCTTCACTAAGCGCTCTTCCAACCTGTATTTCAAGGGAATGCCTTGATTCTGGGGGGGAGAGCCCTTGATCCAAGAATTAAAGCTAACTTTCCGTACCTCGATTCAAACATAATTACTTTCCGTTCCCCAAGTATTGTATGACTCATACGGATACAGCGTCCCTTCCCCCGAATACCACGAATATAATATTCCGTCTCTCTCTACACAAAATTCAGTAATCACAGTAGTGTAGTGTGAAAGTGTATCTGTTAAGTACAGAGGTTAATACCTCGGTAAATGTTCATATTTTCCCCGCCATTAAAACACTTCCTCCCAACAAAAGGTGCATTGAAGGTCAAAACAAATGATGCTGGTATCACAGGTAGTGCTACCCTTCTGACCTCTGGTATCACAGGTAGTGCTACCCTTCTGACCTCTGGTATCACAGGTAGTGCTACCCTTCTGACCTCTGGTATCACAGGTAGTGCTACCCTTCTGACCTCTGGTATCACAGGTAGTGCTACCCTTCTGACCTCTGGTATCACAGGTAGTGCTACCCTTCTGACCTCTGGTATCACAGGTAGTGCTACCCTTCTGACCTCTGGTATCACAGGTAGTGCTACCCTTCTGACCTCTGGTATCACAGGTAGTGCTACCCTTCTGACCTCTGGTATCACAGGTAGTGCTACCCTTCTGACCTCTGGTATCACAGGTAGTGCTACCCTTCTGACCTCTGGTATCACAGGTAGTGCTACCCTTCTGACCTCTGGTATCACAGGTAGTGCTACCCTTCTGACCTCTGGTATCACAGGTAGTGCTACCCTTCTGACCTCTGGTATCACAGGTAGTGCTACCCTTCTGACCTCTGGTATCACAGGTAGTGCTACCCTTCTGACCTCTGGTATCACAGGTAGTGCTACCCTTCTGACCTCTGGTATCACAGGTAGTGCTACCCTTCTGACCTCTGGTATCACAGGTAGTGCTACCCTTCTGACCTCTGGTATCACAGGTAGTGCTACCCTTCTGACCTCTGGTATCACAGGTAGTGCTACCCTTCTGACCTCTGGTATCACAGGTAGTGCTACCCTTCTGACCTCTGGTATCACAGGTAGTGCTACCCTTCTGACCTCTGGTATCACAGGTAGTGCTACCCTTCTGACCTCTGGTATCACAGGTAGTGCTACCCTTCTGACCTCTGGTATCACAGGTAGTGCTACCCTTCTGACCTCTGGTATCACAGGTAGTGCTACCCTTCTGACCTCTGGTATCACAGGTAGTGCTACCCTTCTGACCTCTGGTATCACAGGTAGTGCTACCCTTCTGACCTCTGGTATCACAGGTAGTGCTACCCTTCTGACCTCTGGTATCACAGGTAGTGCTACCCTTCTGACCTCTGGTATCACAGGTAGTGCTACCCTTCTGACCTCTGGTATCACAGGTAGTGCTACCCTTCTGACCTCTGGTATCACAGGTAGTGCTACCCTTCAGATCTCTGGTATCACAGGTAGTGCTACCCTTCTGACCTCTGGTATCTCTTAGCTCAAACGTGTTTGTGTCTGGAAGAGTTATCATTCCAACTCTCACCCTCACATGGTCTGATCTGTCCATGATTGACTGGTGCTGTCATCGCTTATTACTGTCCAGCCAGTCACTGCCAGCTGATTGCTGTCCAGCCAGTCACTGCCAGCTGATTGCTGTCCAGCCAGTCATTGCCAGATGATTGCTGTCCAGCCAGTCATTGCCAGCTGATTGCTGTCCAGCCAGTCATTGCCAGCTGATTGCTGTCCAGCCAGTCACTGCCAGTTGATTGCTGTCCAGCCAGTCACTGCCAGCTGATTGCTGTCCAGCCAGTCACTGCCAGCTGATTGCTGTCCAGCCAATCACTGCTAGCTGACTGCTGTCCAGCCAGTCACTGCTAGCTGATTACTCTCCAGCCAGTCACTGCTAGCTGATTACTCTCCAGCCAGTCACTGCTAGCTGATTACTCTCCAGCCAGTCACTGCTAGCTGATTACTGTCCAGCCAGTCACTGCTAGCTGATTACTGTCCAGCCAGTCACTGCTAGCTGATTACTGTCCAGCCAGTCACTGCTCGCTTTGAGGCGAAACGTTATAATTTTCTTTCTCCTACGTGCGAGTTATTTGTTAATGATCTGTGATGAAGTTCAACACAGATCAAAAGGTTATCACAATAATAGCTTCTCTAGAATGTTTTCTGCGGCATAAAAAGTCACCTTTGTACACTTCAGAACACTTATTAAAGGAAAAGTTTCGCCATCTGAATTGTACCCAAGTGTCCTCGTCCACAATATGCCGGGTATCAACATATCATTCACACCATGTGCTTTCTTCCCCAGTAGATGTACCAGAGGTAGAAAACCCTGAGACATATTTAATGGCCAGGACCACGCTGGCGAGCCACCACAACTTTAGGACACGTACTGCGAAAATACTTGCAAATTATCCCACTTCTCCCTTACTCTAGGTGCTTTCAACAGTGTCTATTGTATCATTACGTTCGTGGGAAGCACTGAACAAATATGGGTCACAAAGCCTGGAAAACAGGATGGAGCTAACTGGGTTTGTATCAAAAGCACTTCAGAAGCATCACAGAACCCCTGCAAAGTTGCATCACTTGCGTGTAAAAATAAACATAATCATCATTGTACAGAGTTCTTTAATGTCCATTCACTAATGCGGTGGGTTAATATTAACCCACTTAAGTTTAATTTTTACCCGGTATATGACCAAAGTTTAGAAAATAATAATAAATATAAAATGAATCTTTAGAATATTTTAAGTAGACATAGAAATAAAAAAATAAATGATGGTAAAAAAATAGAAGCAAGGATGTGTAACTGAATGATAAGTTTCTGGGCATCCCATCTGTGCAGCAGGAGGAGGAGGGGGAGGGGAACCCCCCCCCCCCCACACACACACTTCCCAGAAACTTATCAACCTCACGAACAGTGTCGTGATACAGTGACAGACTTACTGACAAGGTATCACGTGGTTCTACTTTCTTCAAAAGATAAAAGGTACAAGCTGGTATGAGAGTAACCTACCAGCTGGTATGACAGTAACTTACCACCTGTTATGACAGCAACCTACCACCTGTTATGACAGCAACCTACCACCTATTATGACAGTAACCTACCACCTGTTATGACAGCAACCTACCACCTGTTATGACAGCAACCTACCACCTGTTATGACAGCAACCTACCACCTATTATGACAGTAACCTACCACCTATTATGACAGTAACCTACCACCTGTTATGACAGTAACCTACCACCTGTTATGACAGTAACCTACCACCTGTTATGACAGTACTGCAGCATATCTAAGGTTTCCTGTAGTCTAGATCTAGCCTCCCCTCTGTCTCCATCATCCTATCCTCCTCCCCTCTGTCTCCATCATCCTATCCTCCTCCCCTCTGTCTCCATCATCCTATCCTCCTCCCCTCTGTCTCCATCATCCTATCCTCCTCCCCTCTGTCTCCATCATCCTATCCTCCTCCCCTCTGTCTCCATCATCCTATCCTCCTCCCCTCTGTCTCCATCATCCTCTCCTCCTACCCTCTGTCTCCATCATCCTCTCCTCCTACCCTCTGTCTCCATCATCCTCTCCTCCTACCCTCTGTCTCCATCATCCTCTCCTCCTCCCCTCTGTCTCCATCATCCTCTCCTCCTACCCTCTGTCTCCATCATCCTATCCTCCTCCCCTCTGTCTCCATCATCCTATCCTCCTCCCCTCTGTCTCCATCATCCTCTCCTCCTCCCCTCTGTCTCCATCATCCTCTCCTCCTACCCTCTGTCTCCATCATCCTCTCCTCCTCCCCTCTGTCTCCATCATCCTCTCCTCCTACCCTCTGTCTCCATCATCCTCTCCTCCTACCCTCTGTCTCCATCATCCTCTCCTCCTCCCCTCTGTCTCCATCATCTTCTCCTCCTCCCCTCTGTCTCCATCATCCTATCCTCCTCCCCTCTGTCTCCATCATCCTATCCTCCTCCCCTCTGTCTCCATCATCCTATCCTCCTCCCCTCTGTCTCCATCATCCTATCCTCCTCCCCTCTGTCTCCATCATCCTATCCTCCTCCCCTCTGTCTCCATCATCCTCTCCTCCTCCCCTCTGTCTCCATCATCCTATCCTCCTCCCCTCTGTCTCCATCATCCTATCCTCCTCCCCTCTGTCTCCATCATCCTCTCCTCCTACCCTCTGTCTCCATCATCCTCTCCTCCTACCCTCTGTCTCCATCATCCTCTCCTCCTACCCTCTGTCTCCATCATCCTCTCCTCCTCCCCTCTGTCTCCATCATCCTCTCCTCCTACCCTCTGTCTCCATCATCCTATCCTCCTCCCCTCTGTCTCCATCATCCTCTCCTCCTACCCTCTGTCTCCATCATCCTCTCCTCCTACCCTCTGTCTCCATCATCTTCTCCTCCTCCCTTTCCCTGTCTCCATTACCCTCTCCTCCCCTGTCTCCATTACCCTCTCCTCCCCTGTCTCCATTACCCTCTCCTCCCCTGTCTCCATTACCCTCTCCTCCCCTGTCTCCATTACCCTCTCCTCCCCTGTCTCCATTACCCTCTCCTCCCCTGTCTCCATTACCCTCTCCTCCCCTGTCTCCATTACCCTCTCCTCCCCTGTCTCCATTACCCTCTCCTCCCCTGTCTCCATTACCCTATCCTGTCTCCATTACCCTCTCCTCCCCTGTCTCCATTACCCTCTCCTCCCCTGTCTCCATTACCCTCTCCTCCCCTGTCTCCATTACCCTCTCCTCCCCTGTCTCCATTACCCTCTCCTCCCCTGTCTCCATTACCCTCTCCTCCCCTGTCTCCATTACCCTCTCCTCCCCTGTCTCCATTACCCTCTCCTCCCGTCTCCATTACCCTCTCCTCCCCTGTCTCCATTACCCTCTCCTCCCCTGTCTCCATTACCCTCTCCTCCCCTGTCTCCATTACCCTCTCCTCCCCCTCCATTACCCTCTCCTCCCCTGTCTCCATTACCCTCTCCTCCCCTGTCTCCATTACCCTCTCCTCCCCTGTCTCCATTACCCTCTCCTCCCCTGTCTCCATTACCCTCTCCTCCCCTGTCTCCATTACCCTCTCCTCCCCTGTCTCCATTACCCTCTCCTCCCCTGTCTCCATTACCCTCTCCTCCCCTGTCTCCATTACCCTCTCCTCCCCTGTCTCCATTACCCTCTCCTCCCCTGTCTCCATTACCCTCTCCTCCCCTGTCTCCATTACCCTCTCCTCCCCTGTCTCCATTACCCTCTCCTCCCCTGTCTCCATTACCCTCTCCTCCCCTGTCTCCATTACCCTCTCCTCCCCTGTCTCCATTACCCTCTCCTCCCCTGTCTCCATTACCCTCTCCTCCCCTGTCTCCATTACCCTCTCCTCCCCCTCTCCTCCCCTGTCTCCATTATCCTCTCCTCCCCTGTCTCCATTACCCTCTCCTCCCCTGTCTCCATTACCCTCTCCTCCCCTGTCTCCATTACCCTCTCCTCCCCCTCTCCTCCCCTGTCTCCATTACCTTCTCTTCCTCTGTCTCCATTACCCTCTCCTCCCCTGTCTCCATTACCCTCTCCTCCCCTGTCTCCATTACCCTCTCCTCCCCTGTCTCCATTACCCTCTCCTCCCCTGTCTCCATTACCCTCTCCTCCCCTGTCTCCATTACCTTCTCTTCCTCTGTCTCCATTACCCTCTCCTCCCCTGTCTCCATTACCCTCTCCTCCCCTGTCTCCATTACCCTCTCCTCCCCTGTCTCCATTACCCTCTCCTCCCCTGTCTCCATTACCCTCTCCTCCCCTGTCTCCATTACCCTCTCCTCCCCTGTCTCCATTACCCTCTCCTCCCCTGTCCCCATTACCCTCTCCTCCCCGGTCTCCATTACCCTCTCCTCCCCTGTCTCCATTACCCTCTCCTCCCCTGTCTCCATTACCCTCTCCTCCCCTGTCTCCATTACCTTCTCTTCCTCTGTCTCCATTACCCTCTCCTCCCCTTTATCTCCCTCCCTCCCACCTCCCTTTTCGCCTTCTGTTATTTTCATCAATTTAATACACAAACTATAAAATTACTCCTGTATCAAAATCTACATGTATCAACATTCCTATGAAAAATTTCAGAAGACATTTTCACACTATAAAATTCGCAAATCATTATCTATAGCACTAAAAACACAAATAAAATCTTTATATACGAGACGCTTTATAAGCAAAATGAGCTAGAGGTCAAGTTTTCCAGGCGGGTGCACAGCGGGCAACATGATTGGACGAGAGGGTAAACAGAAGCAACCAATCATGAGGCTGGAGGTGTTGCACGGGAGGGGCTCCTCTATATTGCTTCTTCCCCAGGCCAGGATATTGCCAGAGGCTCCCACTGAGCTTATGTTTACTCTACACCCCCTCCACCACCAGTCTCCCAGCATATCCAAGAGTCTAACCTTCCACCAGTCTATCCCACAGCCCAGCAATTCGTTCTATTCCAAAGTCCAGCCTTAAATGTATAAAAAAAAAAAACTCCCCTAGGCTAGCTTCCTCAGTCTGTCCCACAGATCAACTCTTTCAACTTATCAAGAAGTCTAGCCCCCCAACCTATCGCAAAACCCAGCCCCGAGACTACTGTGAAGCCCATTCCCAGGCTATCAAAAACCAAGTTATAGAATATCAACTAGTATCCAAGAGGTAGGAAAATTTTCTCAAGCCTCATGCGCTGACCCAAATGTAGCGCTCTTTTGAACTTAACGAGAAAAAATAATGATTACTGTAACGGTAGTCACAACTTCTCAGGTGATTTTTCTTGTTTCAAATTTCATCTATTTTTTTCTTGCAAGATGAACGTGGCTGTGATCGCTGTTTAACCATGCGGATCGCAATTAAATGCCACAAATGCCTACGCATGCTAGTGGCCTTTGTAATTAATATTTTATCACATGTAAACTACACATTGTAAACTTTGTAAGGAAATAAACATTTTCATTTCATTTCATAGTTATAGTATTAATAGTAGTAGTAGTAATAGTAGTAGTAGTAATAGTAGCAGTAGTAATAACAGTAGTAGTAGTAATAGTAGTAGTAATAACAGTAGTAGTAGTAATAACAGTAGTAGTAATAACAGTAGTAGTAATAATAGTAATAGCAATAGTAGTAGTAATAGCAATAGTAGTAGTAATAATAGTAGTAATAACAGTAGTAGTAATAGTAGTAGTAACAGTAGTAGTAATAGTAATAACAGTAGTAGTAGTAGTAGTAATAGTAGTAATAACAGTAGTATAGTAATAGTAGTAGTAGTAATAGTAATAGTAGTAGTAATAGTAGTAGTAGTAGTAATAACAGTAGTAGTAATAATAGCAATAGTAGTAGTAATAGTAATAGCAATAGTAATAGTAGTAATAACAGTAGTAGTAATAGTAGTAACAGTAGTAGTAATAGTAGTATAGTAATAGTAGTAGTAATAGTAGTAGTAGTATAGTAGTAGTAATAACAGTAGTAGTAATAATAGCAATAGTAGTAGTAATAGCAATAGTAATAGTAGTAGTAGTAGTAACAGTAGTAGTAATAGTAGTAACAGTAGTAGTAATAGTAATAGTAGTAGTAATAGTAATAACAGTAGTAGTAATAACAGTAGTAGTAAAAGTAATAACAGTATAGTAATAGTATTAATAGTAATAACAATAGTAGTAGTAATAGTAGTAGTAGTAATAACAGTATAGTAATAGTAGTAGTAATAGTAGTAGTAATAGTAGTAATAGTAGTAATAATAGTAATAACAGTAGTAGTAATAATAGTAGTAATAATAGTAGTAGTAATAATAGTAATAATAGTAGTAGTAATAATAGTAGTAATAATAGTAGTAATAGTAATAATAGTAATAATAATAGTAATAATAGTAGTAATAATAGTAATAGTAGTAATAATAGTAGTAGTAATAATAGTAATAACAGTAGTAGTAATAGCAGTAGTAGTAATAACAGTAGTAGTAATAACAGTAGTAATAACAGTAGTAATAACAGTAGTAATAACAGTAGCAATAGTAGTAGCAATAACAGTATTAGCAATAACAGTAGTAGTAGTAGTAATACCAGTAGTATAATACCAGTAGTAGTAATAGCGGTAGTAGTAACAGATGTAACAATATCCAGAGCACTCTGACAGAGGTCACTCGGCGCTCACAACTATACAAAACACAACAAGAATAAACTGCGCACACACACACACACACTACACATTAAATACAGTTATGCCAAGTTAAATTAAACTAATGAAACACACATCAAATTCTTAATATGGGTCGCCCGCTGCAATAGCCTGGTTGATCAGGTGGATATTTAGTCTCAGACCTGACTGCAAGTCTAAAACAAGTATCGAAACCAGAAGCACGTATGTAACAGGTTGAGAAAGTATAAGTGGTGTACCACTACGCGGATGACCAAGATGTGCAGACAAACAAGCTGACTCATGAGGACAAGTGTATGCAATATTCTTCACACATTCCCTCCAAATACCTAGAGTCTGGGACGCTTGATATTTAAATTCACTGTAAATACTGCACATCCAAACCTTTTCCGTGTGCTTACTGTTCTGCTTTCTCCTTCCTTTCTTTCCACTATTATTGCTCTCTTTATTCCACTATTATTATTCTATTCTTTTCCCACCTTTCCCTTTCTACGAATGCTGTTTTTTGTTCCCTTGTTTTAAATAAAACTGTTTTTTAAAAGGACTTCTATTATAAAGCCAGAACTTATCCTTCACTTGGTGCTCGCGATCTTCCTCACTCTTGAGTATCTTATCTAACTACACACACACACACACACACACACACACACACACACACGCACACACGCACAACACACGCACAACACACACACACAGTATGAGGCCCCAGCATAGAGCCCACATCTGGTCAAGCACAAAGAAACTACGAAGGATATGTGGGCCAGAGGATCGCCAACAGCAACAGCCAGGTTGACCAGGCGAGCACCAGACAAGCCTGGCCCAAGGCCGGGCTTGGAGAGTAGAAGAACTCTGGAAACTCATCAAAGGATCAAAGATAGTATATCAAAGGTAAGGTCCAAAGGTTTGTACCCAGGCTAGTGTCAGAAGTAAGAGGAATGCACCATGAGGACACGCTGCAAGAAATAAAATCTGAAGACCTTACAGAGAACATTGCTAGCGATCCTCAGTACGGCTGGAAACATTAGGACGTGTTTCCTTAAGAAACCTGCTGTCCATGTTCATCTATCAATAAAATAGGTACCTGAGTGTTAGTCGACTGGTGTGGGTCGCATCCTGGTGACAACTTCGACCTAATTTGTTTGAAATGCTCTACATAACAAGGAACTTTCTATATAGTAGTATGTCAGTAATGTCTGCTAGAGCTGTACATGTAGAAATAATTATTATTACGTACAAAAATCTTAAAAAAAAAAAACTAATAGGGTTGGAAGGAGCAGATGTCTGAATTAATGGAGCCAGCATCAAGGAGAGACAGGTGGAAGCTAAAGACGTAGATGAGATAGAGGATGTAAGGAAGTATTTATTTAGTCAAAGGGTGGTTGACCAGTGAAATGACTTGCATGAAGCAGTAGTGGAGGCAAACTCGATAAACAGCTTTAAGAATAGATATGATAAGGCCCTAGAGTCAGAAGTCAGTGATGCAGATTAAGGTGGTCTAGGAGGTGGGGCCAAGAGCTAAGTATCGACTCCTACAAACAAATCGGTGAATACACACTAACTCACGAGCACACACTACACGCTCTCTTACTCGTGCGTGCGCACAGGACAGGGAGAGGAGGTTTCATTACTAATGTTGGAGAGTTCACACATAGTTTTGTGAACACTCGACGTCCCGACATGATAGCCGTTGTTGAAACATTTTTGGACGACAGGACTCCAGAAAATTTTGCAAGAATTGCTGGCTACACCTCATGGATGTGAAGAGACGGGCAAGGGCAAGGAGGAGGTGTTGCTGTGTGCTTCTCTAAAGTGTTCATGCCCAGCACATTGATGTTGCCACTCCTACTCATCTTGAAATGATGTTCTTCAAGCTCTGCATAAACACTAGTACCTCTGTACTACCATGTGCAATGTACAGACCTCAGTGGCAACATGCAGACCCCATCAACTTCCTAATGGAAGATATGGACTCCCTTCTGCTACAACACAACTGTCAACATATAATTCTTGGTGACCTCAACCAACACCTTATACAGAGGGACTTTGATGACCTTCTTGCAGTATTTGACATGAGAAACTTTGTTGATTTCCCTACTCAACATCTCTGGCTCCTCCCTTGACCCAGTAGTGAGTGATCTGGCAGAAGGTATAGTCACTTGTCACCCCCTCGGCTACGTTGGATCATCTGACCACAAGGCTGTTTTTACAACACTTAAGATCCCAAAAGAACGAGGTGAGGAGTCCACACGCACAAACTGGCTATGGGAATGAGGTAACTGGCCAGCCCTTTGCTCTGAGCTCGCCACCACCGATTGGAATGCTCTTCTCCTCCAAGGGGATGTTGACAGCCAAGTGAAAGCCTTCACTGGACACATCCTTAATCTACAACAAGAACACATTCCTCACCGGCAATATGTGACGAAGCCTACAGATCAGCCTTGGTTTGGCTTTCGTTGTAGAGAGGCTGCTACTACTAAGTACAAAGCATGGCGAAGGTATAAGAGACATCCTACCACCTATAACAGGAACTTGCACAGGCAAGCCTGTAGGCATATGGGTGACGTTCAAAAGTGGGCCATTGCTAAATGGGAGGTGGACACAAAAAGAAAGCTAGCATCAGGTAGGGTAGGCTCCAAAACCTGGTGGTCCCTGGTCAAGGACAGACAAGGTTATCTGCCTGATGAACTCATTCCACCTCTAAATCGACAGGATGGGACCACCTCTACTAGTAGTCAAAGAGAAGGCGGACCTCTTCGCCGAACACTTTGCTACCAAAATGCAAGTTCCTGCTCCAGCAAGGAACCCCTCCTTGGCTAGCTGCAAGAACTGTGTCAAAACTGTCAGTGATGACAATAAGGCAGGAGGAGGTGCATTTCCTTCTTAAATCGCTTGACCAAGAAAAGGCTGTGGGGCCCAGACAAGTTGAGCCCAAGATTGGTGAGAAGATGTGCAGACCAGCTAGCAGCACCTCTAACTCGCATCTTTCAGCACTGCCTAGTACAGTGTATATGGCCCTCTCTGTGGAAAGAGGCAAATGTAGTCCCTGTTCACAAAAAGAAGAGCAGAGCAGAAATCAGCAACTACAGACCATTGTCACTCCAGTCAATCACTGGTAAGATCCTTGAGACAATAATCTCAAGACAAATGACAGAGTTTTTTGACTACCACTCACTACTGTGTGATCGTCAATATGGCTTCAGGAAAGGTTACTCTGCTGCCGATCTGTTGTTAAACAGATCTCCACTAAGTGACACCAGTCACTGGATGAATCCAAAGTCAGCTGTGTGGTAGCACTGGAGATAGCTGGTGCTTTCGACCGGGTGTG
The DNA here is from genome assembly GCF_038502225.1 of Cherax quadricarinatus. Classification (NCBI taxonomy): domain Eukaryota; kingdom Metazoa; phylum Arthropoda; class Malacostraca; order Decapoda; family Parastacidae; genus Cherax; species Cherax quadricarinatus. Next base: position 941,667 of record NC_091375.1, read on the forward strand.
GCACCAGGGCCTCTTAGCAAAACTTCAAGCACTGGGAATTGCAGGTTCTACGCTATGTCTCCTCGGTGATTACCTTCATGGTAGATCTCTAAGGGTAGTTCTCAATGGAACGGAATCAGCAAGACATCCTATTGGGAAAAGTGTTCCACAAGGAAGCGTGCTGTAACTATTGTTATGGAATGTCTACTTCAACGACCTTCTTCATCTCATCCCAGAATCCCATGCATATGCAGACGACTGCACACTGACATTCACTTATCCAAGAGAAGAAATGCCAGCTGCTCTAGCTACATCAATCACCAGCTAAGAGCTATATCAGCTTGGGGAAATAGATGGCAAGTAACATTTGCACCTGAGAAAACGCAAATGATGATGGTCTCTAGGCACCATGATGGTAGTGCTGGTGCAGTAGTAAGGATGAATGGGAGGGTGTTGGCACCTGGAGTAGAAGTTGATATCCTTGGGGTGAAATTTGACTCGAAGCTAACCATGAAGAACCATGTTGTAAATCTTGCAAACAAGGCAGCCAGGAAGCTTACAGCACTTCGCCGTATCTTGCATCTGCTTGACAGTAGGAGTTGCAAGATTCTGTACAAGGCACAAGTACGCTCACACCTTGAGTATGCTCCACTTTCTTGGTTTGCCTGCCCCCCCCTCTCATCTGCGACTGCTTGACAGAGTAGAGAACAGAACAAGACATCTCATCTCTCGCCTGGACCCATCCTGGATAGATCTATCATTTCAGCAGAGCCTTCAACACAGGAGGGATGTGGGTGGCCTTACTGTTATGTACAAGGCCAATATTGTCAAAGTACCACACTTGGATCCACTTCAAGGACAGCGTAAAACAAGCTTTTACGCCACAAGACGGGCAGAAAGCAGCAACTTCACTCTGGCTGTACCCTTCTCCAGAACATCACTCCATCTGAGATCATATATACCCAGGATGACTCGAGTATGGAACACATTCGCACAGCATAATGATGTCAATGAGATTAAGTCAGTTGATCATATGAAAATGCTGGCCCACAGATGGCTCCAACTTCATCCTGTTCCATACTTGTATGTCTCATAACAATAAAAATGCTTTCAAATGAGCTGATGTAGGTAACAGCTGTTAGCTTGCCAATAAAGTTAGGAATCCTTAACCTGTAAATAGCTTGCCAATAAAGCTAGGGGTCCTTAACCTAACCTTGTCAAACCCTGTGTAAAAGAGAGAGAGAGAGGGTTCAAAATTGGATACATCCGCAGTGTACTATCTTATACCATATGATAATTACAGAATGGGAACTAAATCTACTTGTGACAAGAATGTGGCCGATTCGCCAGAATTCTACGGGTAGTAACAAGCAGGTTTCGTATACCTCACAACAGGAAAGCAGCTAATTCCCAGTCCATATAAGAACATAAGAAAGCAGGAACACCGCAGCAGGCGTGTTGGCCCATACTAGGTAGGTCCTTCACAAATCCAATCCACTATCAGAATAAACGCTACCCAAGCAGTAAGCTTTAATAATTCTATTTACTCATGTGCAAGTCCCACTCAAATCCTACCCCTCTCACTTCATGTATTTAGCCAACCTAAATTTGAAACTACCCTAGGTTTTAGCTCTAATAACCCGCTAGGCAGACTGTTCCACTCAACTACCCTGTTTTCAAACCAATACTTTTCTATATCCTTTCTAAATCTAAACTTATCTAATCTGAATCCATTACTGCGGGTTCTCTCCTGGAGAGATATCCTCAAGACCTTATTTATATCCCCTTTGTTAATACCCATCTTCCACTTATACACTTCGATAATGTCTCCCCTCATTTTTCGTCTTACAAGTGAATGTAATTTAAGGGTCTTTAATCTTTCTTCATAAGGAAGATTTATAATGCTATGAATTAATGTTGTCATTCTAAGCTGAATGTTTTCTAACGAATTTATATCCATTCTGTAATATGGAGACCAGAACTGAGCTGCGTAATCTAGGTGAGGCCTTACTAATGATGTATAAAACTGCTGTATAACCTCTGGACTTCTGTTGCTTACACTTCTTGATATAAATCCCAATAATCTATTGATTTATTACGTACACTTAGGCATTGCTGTCTTGTTTTAAGGTTACTGCTTACCATAACTCCCAAGTTATGAACATTACCCAGCTTTAAAATTTTGCATGTGGGATAACTTTCAATTATTTATATATATATATATATATATATATATATATATATATATATATATATATATATATATCTATATATATATATATATATATATATATATAATGTCGTGCCGAATAGGCAGAACTTGCGATCTTGGCTTAAATAGCAACGCTCATCTTGCCATATAGGACAAGCGAAAATTTGTGTATGCTATAATTTCGCCAAAATCATTCTGAGCCTAACGAAAAAAAATATATTTTATTGTGTTTGTTTAGTATTATATTACTGTAAACAAATCTAAAATATATTTAGTTGGGTTAGACTAAAATAAATTACTCTTGTTATAATAAGGTTAGGTAAGTTTTCTAAGATTCTTTTAGTGCCAAATTATAATTTTTTATATTAATGTTAATGAAAAAAATATATCTTTAAACGTGTAAGAGAAAATTTTAGAAAGGACTAATTTTAAATGAGTTCTTGATAATTGACCAGTTTTACACACACACACACACATATATATATATATATATATATATATATATAATATATATATATATATATATATATATATCTCTATATATATATATATATATTTAAAATTATCTATATATTTATATATATATATATGTATAATTATGTATATATATATATATATATATATGTATAATTATATATATATATATATATATATATATATATATATACAAATATATAATATATATATATATATATATATATATATATATATATATATATATATATATATATATATATATATATATATATATATATATAGAACAAATGGATTTGTCAGTTAAAAACAGGAGAGGAGAGTTATTAAATGGAGAGTTAGAGGTATTGCGAAGATGGAGGGAATATTTTGAGGAATTGTTAAATGTTGATGAAGATAGGGAAGCTGTGATTTCGTGTATAGGGCAAGGAGGAACAACATCTTGTAGGAGTGAGGAAGAGCCAGTTGTGAGTGTGGGGGAAGTTCGTGAGGCAGTAGGTAAAATGAAAGGGGGTAAGGCAGCCGGGATTGATGGGATAAAGATAGAAATGTTAAAAGCAGGTGGGGATATAGTTTTGGAGTGGTTGGTGCAATTATTTAATATATGTATGGAAGAGGGTAAGGTACCTAGGGATTGGCAGAGAGCATGCATAGTTCCTTTGTATAAAGGCAAAGGGGATAAAAGAGAGTGCAAAAATTATAGGGGGATAAGTCGGTTGAGTATACCTGGTAAAGTGTATGGTAGAGTTATTATTGAAAGAATTAAGAGTAAGACGGAGAATAGGATAGCAGATGAACAAGGAGGCTTTAGGAAAGGTAGGGGGTGTGTGGACCAGGTGTTTACAGTGAAACATATAAGTGAACAGTATTTAGATAAGGCTAAAGAGGTCTTTGTGGCATTTATGGATTTGGAAAAGGCGTATGACAGGGTGGATAGGGGGGCAATGTGGCAGATGTTGCAGGTGTATGGTGTAGGAGGTAGGTTACTGAAAGCAGTGAAGAGTTTTTACGAGGATAGTGAGGCTCAAGTTAGAGTATGTAGGAAAGAGGGAAATTATTTCCCAGTAAAAGTAGGCCTTAGACAAGGATGTGTGATGTCACCGTGGTTGTTTAATATATTTATAGATGGGGTTGTAAGAGAAGTGAATGTGAGGGTCTTGGCAAGAGGTGTGGAGTTAAAAGATAAAGAATCAAACATAAAGTGGGAGTTGTCACAGTTGCTCTTTGCTGATGACACTGTGCTCTTGGGAGATTCTGAAGAGAAGTTGCAGAGATTGGTGGATGAATTTGGTAGGGTGTGCAAAAAAAATTAAAAGTGAATACAGGAAAGAGTAAGGTTATGAGGATAACAAAAATATTAGGTGATGAAAGATTGGATATCAGATTGGAGAGAGAGTATGGAGGAGGTGAATGTATTCAGATATTTGGGAGTGGACGTGTCAGCAGATGGGTCTATGAAGGATGAGGTGAATCATAGAATTGATGAGGGGAAAAGGGTGAGTGGTGCACTTAGGAGTCTGTGGAGACAAAGAACTTTGTCCTTGGAGGCAAAGAGGGGAATGTATGAGAGTATAGTTTTACCAACGCTCTTATATGGGTGTGAAGCATGGGTGATGAATGTTGCAGCGAGGAGGAGGCTGGAGGCAGTGGAGATGTCATGTCTGAGGGCAATGTGTGGTGTGAATATAATGCAGAGAATTCGTAGTTTGGAAGTTAGGAGGAGGTGCGGGATTACCAAAACTGTTGTCCAGAGGGCTGAGGAAGGGTTGTTGAGGTGGTTCGGACATGCAGAGAGAATGGAGCGAAACAGAATAACTTCAAGAGTGTATCAGTCTGTAGTGGAAGGAAGGCGGGGTAGGGGTCGGCCTAGGAAAGGTTGGAGGGAGGGGGTAAAGGAGGTTTTGTGTGCGAGGGGCTTGGACTTCCAGCAGGCGTGCGTGAGCGTGTTTGATAGGAGTGAATGGAGACGAATGGTTTTTAATACTTGACGTGCTGTTGGAGTGTGAGCAAAGTAACATTTATGAAGGGGTTCAGGGAAACCGGCAGGCCGGACTTGAGTCCTGGAGATGGGAAGTACAGTGCCTGCACTCTGAAGGAGGGGTGTTAATGTTGCAGTTTAAAAACTGTAGTGTAAAGCACCCTTCTGGCCAGTGTGATGATAAAAAAAAAATAAGATCACATTAAACAGGTAATTTCAGAATATGCAAAACAACCACTGTGAAAGAATAGAGAAATTCCAAGCGCTTTCGTGACTACTCACATTATCAAGGAACAATGATGCTTTACTTTCATTGTTCCTTGATAATGCTAGTAGTCACGAAAGCGCTTGGAATTTCTCTATTCTTTCGCAGTGGTTGCTTTGCATATATATATATATATATATATATATATATATATATATATATATATATATTACTCTTTCTTTAAAGGCTTTAAAACGAACCACTGACAATAAACTTCCCTTTAGCCTGGTTTTCTGGCGCCTCCTGTCTAGACTCGTCAGCCACTTAGTCTTATAATGCTTCTCTTCTTGCCATGTCAGTCACATGGCGGCGTCTACCTTGGAAAGTGGATGGATTACTAGTCTTTACACGCTAGGCTGATTCCAAACTGGTTGCAGTCGTGTCTGCAACTTGAGGGCCTTGTTGTTACTACCGTAACAACACAATGAGTGAGAGATATGGGAGGAAGTGCAAAATAAACCCAATGGAAAGCAGGGGTGCAGTGGGCATAATAAAGGAACACTGTATCAACGTCCGTGGTCCCAGACTATTCAACATCTTACCACAAGATATCAGAAACACTGCTGGAACAAGTCTTCAAGAGGAAACTGGACAGGTATCTTCACCAGGTGCTAGATCAACGAGGCTGTGGTTAATATATGGGTCAACGGGCCACCAGCAGCAACAGCCTGTTTGGCCAGGCAAGTACCACACGAGCCTGGACCTAGGCCGGGCTCTGGGAGTAGAAAAAACTCTTGGAACTCAAAAGTATATATCAAAGTTATTGTGTTTTCATGAGACAGAATTTCCTGCCAGAGCGCAAAATAAAATTCAGCCTTCCACTGAGCTTTCATCTGACAGGACGATAGTACCAAAAACCTTAACACCGACAAGTACCACATACATCTGTAATACTACCACTCAAAATATATAATCAGCCGAACATGACTTGAATTTATGACCCATGTAACGAGATATGGAAATTAAACAAAATGTGGTTATAAAAGACGAGAGAGAGAGAGAGAGAGAGAGAGAGAGAGAGAGAGAGAGAGAGAGAGAGAGAGACAGAGAGAGAGAGAGAGAGAGAGAGAGAGAGAGAGAGAGAGAGAGAGAGAGAGAGAGAGAGAGAGACAGTGAGAGTGAGTGAGAGAGAGAGAGAGAGAGAGAGAGAGAGAGAGAGAGAGAGAGAGAGAGAGAGGGAATTCTACACTTGCGCAATTTGCAACATTTACCTATTTTTATTTTAAATAACAATATTTGAACGTTTTCACTTGGGAAGACAAACAAGGGTGTCCCAAACTAACTTTGACGTTCTAATCTAATAGTAGTGTTTTCTTTAATCCCTAAAGTTTTAAATGTCAGCATTCTTTCATTCTAGCTGACGGAAGATTAACTGCCATCAGTAGCTGGTCTTAATGCTGTTTACTTACTCTCACGATGCAACATACAGATAGCAGGAAAACACACACTGACCCCTATTTGTGGCTGCAACCACTAATACGCGAGTACGTACGTACGTACACACACACACACACAGACACACACACACAGACACACACACACACACACACACACACACACACACACACACACACACACACTAAAATCACTACGCAGGCAATTAATGTCTATGTCACCTGGGATCTTGGTTGGAAACTGCGTCCAAAAACGCCACTGTTGCCAAGACCCTGGGAGACCTTGAGTGGCTGAGATTTCCTTTACGTTCTCATTTGGCTGACGTTTTCGAAACGATTTTAAGTAGCTAAAATTTTCTTAACGTTCTCCAATGGCGTGAGCGCCTGCAAAACTTTCTCCTGTTTCCTGACAAACTTTATCTAATCTAACTTGCAAAGACTTACCGAGAAGGCGGGAATAGGAGGAAGATATGGAATGGAGGCAAGGGAAAGAAAAAGAAAGGGGACAAAGCAAGGAGAATGGGTATAAGTGGGAATTCTATACCTACGAATAAGATTAAAAGAAAGGCACATTAATCATCAGGTTAGAGTTATATAGACATGAGAAACAAGATTGAGAAAACATCAAGTTAATTCTGGAGCTGTGGAAAGAATGAATTGCAGTGTCAGAGCCTAAGTATAAGTGAAAAATGTTGTCCAAATATCAATGAAGGATTATTTAGTAAAATCTGCAAGCAAGGAAGTCACGAAGCTATCAGTGTTATGGAGTATCTCGTACCTGTTCGATGGCTGAAGTTACAAAACTCTGCACGAGGCACAAGTGCGCTCACCTTATACACAACTTTCTTGGATTGCCTGCCTTCAGTCTCAATCTGCTTCTGATTCCATTCTCATCCTGTTCCCTATTTCTGTGCTTCAAAACGATAATGACTTAATAAAGATAATGGCATGGAAGACTTTTAAATGAGTTGAGGTAAGTGGCGGCTCTCAGTTTGTAAATAAAAGAAGGAACTCTTAATCTTATCTTATAAAACATAAGTGAGAGAATTTTTTTTTATTTAGCAAAATTTGATACATCAGTAGTTTTCTGTATACGAGAGTTACATACTGGGAACAAATGCTTGCTATGTTTCCCAGTCATTTTCCATCACGCAGGATGCGTCACATACACAGTGTTATAATCTATTTGAATGAGCTGGGAGACTTTAACAGGGTAATGAGGAAATCGTCAAGTATTCCATTCTGGGTTCATCAGGTATAAGAGGGGGGGAAAGGGAAAGGTAAGGGGTGATAACAATGGGCACGTTTTTTTTTCAAAAGTTTTGGGGAAAGGGAGTGTTTTGGTGGGGGGAAGGTCTGACCCAACATGGCAAATTATTTGGGTTGGGGTTTTAAGGAAAGGGGGGGTTTTGCCCGGGGGTTCAGGGGTGTATTAAATAATATATACATGTGCCTACAACATTTTTAATTTCCCCCCAAATCATTCTACAAATTTATAACCCTAAAAAAAATTTGTAGTTTTCCCGGGAATAAAATTATATTTCTTTGATTTTAATTTTTTTTGGGCCCCAAAAGGGCCCAGGCTCTCCAGTCCTGGGCACACTTTTTACGGTTTTTTTATTTCCATTTCGGGTTTCTACCCAAAATTAAGATATAAAGATTTTTTTAAATTTTTTCATTAAAAAAGAGGGGTTTAAAACTCTTATCTCTTGGAAAAGGAAACAGCCCACTTTAAAAAAGTGGGTGTAAACCCCCAACCACATACAAAAATTTTTGGACAAACAGGCCGGTAGGCATCTTGGGGACACTGCATCCAGGAGGATAATCGAAATCTTCCCTTTCTAAAATGTTCTTTTTTTAAAAGAATTTTTTTTTAATATTTTTAAAAAATTTAAAATTTTTAAAAGGGAACTTAAAAAATTTTTCCCCAAACCCATTATAAAGGTAATTTTTTTACCCTTGCCAAATATTTTTTTATTTTTTTGGGTTTTAAAAATATTAAACAAAAGGGGAAAATATGTTTTTCTTAGGTTCAAAATTTTTTAAGAAAAATTTTTGATACAAAATTTTTAATTTTATGGCAAGATGGCGTTCTCCCAAATTTTAAGCATATATATACAAAACACTGATCTTTTGGCTGGGAAACTCAAAACCCGGGCAGGAACCCAAAGAGTTTTAAACCAATCCCACCGGGGCCCAAATCCTTTTGAAAGCCCACCCCGGGTAAAGTGTTTTGAATTTCCCTTTCCCCTTGCGGTTTCCCGAAATTTTTTTTATTTATTTTTATATATATTTATATATATATAAATTATATATAACTAGCATAAAGGATTAAGAGGGGCTAATTGCGGGATCTCCCCCCAAAAGGGGAAAAATAAGATGGATAACAAAAAAATTTAAAAAAAAGGGGTTTTAACCCGGTTATGACCCTTCTAAGTCAGCTTTTTCCCTCTCTCCGGGGGAATAGTGTCCAAAAAACACTTTTTTGGGGGGACAAAAATCAAGACCAAAAAATGTGGAAAAAGTTCACTGCATGTAAAAATTTTTCGGGTAAAAGTCCCCCTAAAATACTGGGAACTTTAAAATTCCCCCTCGTTGTATTTTTTGGAAAGGGCAGGGAAAAATAATATAATTTACATGGAAAAATTCCTAAGGGTTGGGTTAAACCTCAAGTTCTCTTTGAAAAGAAAACCCTTATAAGGTAATACCCCCGGGAAAAGGGGGGTTAAGGGTTTAAAAGATATAATCAAATGAAAGGGGCCAGGGACTTTTAATCCCCCAAATCAAACAAAAGGTGAGAATTATAAAAAACCCTTTACTTCTTGAAAAGGATGATAATTTCCCAAGTAAATTTAAAATTAAAACGGGGGTTTCAACACAAGGTTGTTGGAAAGTAAATGGCTGATCAGGTGCGATCCAACCCCAGGATTGGGAATGAACGGCGCTGGCAAAAAACACCCTTAGATAAAAAAACCTGCTGTTTTTACTCTTTTTTTAAATTTAAATTTTATATTACTTTCAAAAACTTCGGGGGAACCAAAAAATTAAAAAACAGTTCCTATTTTTTCGGGAAAAGATGGCTGGGGAACAAAAAGTTTTCCCTTCCCCCCAAGGGAAAAATCTGTGGGTGGATGGGGCCCAGGGGGGTGGTTAAGGGGGAAAAAGTAAATTATTCTTTAAAAGGGGGGGTTGGGTCCCACCCTTTTTCCCCCTCTAAAACCCCTTTCGTTTTTTGTATCTTTACTCAAGAAAGAACTAGCCCGGGTTAAATGTTTTAACTTTCCCGGACCTTTCCCAAAACCCAACTTTTTTAAAAATGAGACTTAAAAAGATTTCCCTTAAGGTTTGACCCTAAATTTTATTAAAAACAAAATTTTTTGGGGGCCCTTTTATTTTTTTAAGACTTGACCCAAAAAAACCCTTTTATTGACCCCACCAAACCCCAAGAGGGACCCCCCCGGGCTTTGTTTCCCAACAAACACCCATTAGGGGATCCCAAGAAAACCCCCAAATTACGGGATCCCCAAAACCCCAGGTACGGGATCCCAAAAACCCCCAGGCGGGGACCCAAAACCCCAATTCTGTGATGAAAACATTTACCCGGTCCAACTAAAAACCCATGTACGGGGACCCACGGGGCAAAAAATTCCGGGTCCAAAAAAACCCCCTTTTTCCGGGGCCCCCAAAAAAACCATGGGGCCCTTTCCAAACAAAAACCCCCATGTCTGGCCCCAAGGGCCCCGGTCCTGGGGTCCACACCAAAAAACCCACTCGGTCTGGTCCCCCAAAAACCCCCCATGCGGGACCCACAACCCCGGTTGGGCCCCAAGCCCCAATAAAACCCCCCCAAAAGGGGACAATCTCGTTCTTTTTGCTAATTTTGGGGCCCCCATCCCCCAACAAAAAAATATTTTATTTTATGGACTTCTAGGGGAGTCTAATCCAAATTATTTTCCCCTTCCAAAACCCTCGCAAAAATCTTTGCCCTTAAATTGGAAAAGTGTTTTACAACCCCCCCCAGTCGACAAAAAAAAGGGAAAAAGGGGGTTCCCCCTTATGTCAAAAGCCCCTTATCTGCGGGGTTGTTCCCCAAATGGGGGGGTTGAATTCATCAATGGATGGGCCAAAACCCTTTGTTGTGGTTTCATACAAAAAAGTGCAATAAAAAGTTCGGGACAGCAAAAAAAAATTTGATTCTTTTTGGAAAAAAAAAACCCCACCCCCAAACATCACTGTTGGGGGAACAACCTAAGCAAAAAATTGGAAAAAATGTGAAAAAATTTAAAATTTGAAAAAAATCCCGGAGTGGCAGATAAAAGGTCACACACCATGAGCTACTGGTCTTTTAAAAACCCCCTTAAAGCCCAGAAAGATATGGGTAAAAGATGAAACCCTTGGTTTTATCTTCAAATTTGAGGCCTGATAAGAGACATAAAAATATAAAAACAACAAATTTCCCGACCCAAAATTTCAAAGGGGGAAGCCCCGGACTCCCTGCATGGGGGCCCTGTCCGGTGCATTACGAAAGAAGGTCTTTTTAAAATCAAACTTAACAAAAAACTTTTTTTGGGACCAGGTAAACCTTTCCCAACAAAAACTTTGGGGGGAAAGTTTCTTAAATCCTGGATCAAACCAGGGCCTTAAAGGGATCAACCCCTGGTGGCAGGGCATTTCCCTCATACCCCAAAGAAAGAAGGGCAGGGTCAAAGGAGAAAACGCTCCCCCCTGGGGAGAAACCCTGAAGTCACTAAACCTCCTCAGGTCCCAAAGAATATCTGATACCTAAAAGGGGCGCTGACCAGGAAGCGGGCCCAAAACTTAACCCTAAAGGGCTCTTAAAAGGAACCAGGAGGAAAGGAGGAGCTTAAACCCAAGTGAAATTAAAAGAAATTAAAAAATTTTTCTTTTCCCATATCCAAGCTGGGGCCAAATCCCACATCTAGTATGGGGCCCTTACTCCAGACAGGTTGGGTTTTGATAAACAAAAATGGTGAAATATTGAAACCCCAGTCGACTTTTGTGTTTTTTGGAAAAAAATCAGCCCTGGGGATCAACGCCCCAAAATATTTTCTTCATAAAATGAGCCTCAAAACTCCTTGTATACCAGTTTTCCCGACATTCCCCTAACTCCTTTAGTTTCAAAAAAGCCATTGACAACACCCTTCCACCCCACCCCCGGACCCAGACTCTTGGAACTCTTTTTTCTTTAAAGAACTGCAAAAAACCCCCTCTAAAGCTTCCCTAAGTACACTATGGAGGAGGAGTTTTAAAACATGGGTAAAATTTCCCACGCCAAAACAACGGTTTGGCCCCCTCCAAAAGGGTTGGCAAAAAAATTAGCTAAGAACTAAAAGACCAAAAAATCGCGCCCCACATCATAAAAATCTTTGAAAGAGTGCTAAAGGGGGATTGCAAATCCCCCCGGTTTCCCCAAAAATCTAAATCCGGGGCAACTGGGGTTCGGGCGGGTCGCTCCTGCCTCCCCAAACTGCTGGATCACTTAACTTGGCCTTAGGATGCACTGGAAAAAATCAGAATACAGTTTAATATACACAAAATTTTGCAAAAACATTTGAAAAATGATCAGGCTAATACCCCCAAAAATACGTGCAAAAGGGAATAATTTTGGGAAAGTGGGGAGATGGATCTTCAGTTTCCCTAAAAAAATCAAAAAAGAGTATTGGCCCCAACAGGTTAAATCGGGGGCTCCCACGGTAAAGGCTCTTTTCCCACAAGGCACAGTACTCCCCCATCTTTTCCCCTTATCCTCTTACCCCAGACATAGACAGAATCCCCCTAAAATCCTGGGGACTAGTACCAAAATTTTGAAAATCACCCCCTACGAAGAAAAAGGACGGCGGACGTCACCCCCCAATAAAAAGCAGGGGTCACTCCCGAAAGAGACCTTTACAATAAGTGTCGGGGGGCCCGGGCTGTTAAACTGCCTCCAGCCACCCGGGGGATTCCCAAACAGCCCCTCGGTCTTCAAGCTGGCACTGGACAAGCCCAAGTCAGTTCCGGACCCCAGCCGGGCTGTGGCTCGTATTTTGGGTTTTTGCGTTGAAAAGCGCAACCCGGGTTTTGATCAATTGACCCCCGGGGCGGTCTCAGAGGGGCCGCGGGGCGCCCAACCCCGGAAACTCTCCCCGGGTAAACTCGGGAAAACAGCCCATCACCCTTTTTGGGGGGATGATACTAAGGACCCTACATGAGGCTTATCTGCTGGGGCCCGGTTAACCCAAAAGGGTATAAACAAATTTTTCCAGTAAAGAAACTAAACAATTGATTTTCCCAATGAGGACAAATTCCAACTCCCCGTTATTAAAGCGGGGAGGAGATAATAACTAGAACAGAGTATACTACGGGCCCCCGGCCCCAACAATAGAGCGGAAAAATAATGAAAAGGGCCCTGGGGTGTAAATGTCTGGTTTCACTTTCAAGGATCACAACAGTGCCACGATCGCACGTGCAAAGAAAATGATAAGGTGGATAATGGAACTTTCAAAACGAGAGATGCCAAACCCATGATAATCCTTTTCCTCCCTTTTTCTCTCGGTGGAAAACTGCTGTCATTAACATCTCCATTCAAGAAAAAAAATGAATCTAGAAGTGTCAGAGATCCCTTTTCACTATAAGTTCTGTCAAACACCTTAACTACAGGCGCGGAAAGCACTTAAACCCTTCTCGTTGGAACCGCGGGGGGAGAGAAAATCATAATCTACACTTGGAAAATCTTGAAAGAATTCCCAAAACCTGAAATCCTCCCTACAAAATAAAACTGGGCAGGCATTAAAATCCCCCAAAAAAGGGAGCGCCAATTTGGGAAATGGGGAAAAAACCCATAAATTTCCCTTAAAAACTTTAACAAACCTCCATCAAACATTGGGGGTTTTAATAACAACTGGCTGCCTTCAAGAAGGCTGGACAGATACCAAAATCGGGGCCGGATCAGGGCTGTTCTACGTTGGACTGCGTGCGGCCCCAATCAGCCTAGTTTATCAGGCCCCGATCCATCAGGGAGCCTGGTATGGACCGGGCCGCGGGGGGTTTTATCCCCGGCCTCCCGGTAAATTTCCCCTGATCCCCAACAAACACCCAAAGTACTGGAAACCCATCAAAAAACCCATGTACTGGGATCCCCAACAAACACCCATGTACTGGGGTCCAAAAAAACACCCGGTATTTGATCCCCAACCCAAAAACCCAAATCTGGGGTCCCCAACAAACCCAGGTACTTGGGGTCACAACAAACACCCAGGTACTGTGATCCACAACAAACACCCAGGTACTGTGATCCACAACAAACACCCAGGTACTGTGATCCACAACAAACACCCAGGTACTGTGATCCACAACAAACACCCAGGTACTGTGATCAAACAAACACCCAAAGGGACTGTGATCCCAAAAAAACATCCAGGTACTGTGATTACAAACACCCAGGTACTTTATCCCCAACACCCAGGGACTTGATCCACAAAAGAGCACCCGGGCCTTTATCCAACACCCAGGTACTGTGATCCACAACAAACACCCAGGTACTGTGATCCACAACAAACACCCAGGTACTGTGATCCACAACAAACACCCAGGTACTGTGATCCACAACAAACACCCAGGTACTGTGATCCACAACAAACACCCAGGTACTGTGATCCACAACAAACACCCAGGTACTGTGATCCACAACAAACACCCAGGTACTGTGATCCACAACACCCAGGTACTGTGATCCCCAAAAACAAGGTACTTGATCCCGAACCCGGGGGCTGTGATCCCCAAACAAACACTCTGTGATCCCGAAACACCGGGTACTTGATCCACAACAAACACCCAGGTATTTATCCCAAAAAACACCCCGGTATGTTTATCCCAACAAAAAAGGTTTGTGATCCAAAAAAACCCCGGGACTGTGATCCCACCCGGTTTCTGTGATTACAACAAACACCCCGGTCTGATCCACAACAAACACCCGGGGTAAAGGTCCACACAAAAAAACCCCCGGTTTCTGGAAACCCCGAACCCAAAAACCCCCGGGACTGTGATCCCCAAAAACCCCTCCCGGTACTGTGATCCCAACAAACACCCCCGGTTTCTTGATCCCCAAAAAAACACCCGGTACTGTGATCCACGGCAAAAAAACCCCGGTTTCTGGTCCACAACAAAAACCGGGTTTTGATCCACAACAAACACCCCGGGGCTGTGGTCCACCAAAAAAAACCCCCTTTCTTTATCCAAAAAACACCCGTTCTTTATCCCACAACAAAAAACCCCTATATGTGATCCCAACAAACCCCCAGGGGGCCATCCCCAACCAAAAAAACCCAAGGGCTGTGATCCACAACAAAACCAGGGGCTGGGATCCACAACAAACACCCCAATTCTGTGATCCACAACAAAAACCCCCGGTACTTGGGGTCCCAAAAAACACCCCTGTACCCTTTATCCACGGCCCTTTGGGTACCATCCACAACAAAACGCCCCGTACTGGATCCACCAAAAACCCGGGTCGGATCCAACCAAAAACCCAGGTGTGATCCACAAAAACCCCATGTCTGTGATCCACAACCAAACCAGGTCCGGGGTCCCCAACAAACACCCAGGGGCTTTTCCACGGGAAAACCCCGGGGTTTTTTTATCCACAACGAAACCCTGTATTTTTCTTTGATCCCACAAAACACCCAAATTTCTGGATCCCAAAAAACACCCTTTTGCCCTTTAAACCAAACCCAAAAACCCCGGTATTTATCCCCAACAAAAAACCCAGGTTTCCAAATCCACAAACCCAAAAACCCCTTACTGTGATCCCCAACCCAAAAACCCCAAAGTGATCCCCAACAAAAAAAGGTACTGTGGTCCCCAACCCCAAAGGTTTGATCCCAACCAAAAAAGGTTTCTTGATCCCAACAAACACCCCGGTTCTGTGATCCCAAAAAAACACCCCGGGGCTGGGATCCAACAAAAACCCCGATCTGGTCCCGGGAAACCCGGTTCCCCTTTATCCCCAAAAAAACAATGCTGTGATCCCCAAACCCCGGGGTCTGTGATCCACAACAAACCCCATGTACCTTTATCCCCCCAAACCTTTGATACAGCAAACAAGGTTTTTGATCACAACAAACACCCATGTCGGGTCCCAAAAAAAAGGGGCTGGGGTCCCCAACAAACAATTTTAACTGCACAACAAACACCCCCGGTACTGTGATTACAACAAACACTTTTGCTGTGATCCACAAAAAACCCGGTTTGTGATTAAACAAACACCCCTTTTGGGTCCCCAAAAACACCCCTTTTTGATCCCAAAAAAAAGTCTTTATCCCCAACAAACCCTTTCTGTGATCCAACAAAACGATTTATCACAACAAAAATTTCTTGATCCCAAAAAAACCCGTGATCCACAACAAACACCCAGGTACTGTGATCCACAACAAACACCCAGGTACTGGGGCAGTGTTAGTTACCTGGGCGTTTGCACACTGTTGTTCACCCACTAATTTTTAAAGCATTTATACAAGTGTAGAAGTATTCAAGAGGAAACTGTACAAGTATCTTTACCAGGTGCCAGAACAACCAGGCTGTGATGGATATGCGAGGCTGCGGAAAACCAACAGCAGTAGCCTGGTTGACCAGGCAAGCATTATACAAGCCTGGCCTAACAATAGAGAGCCCAAAACATACAAAACCCCAGATGCAGACTAGCTAATATGAAATTTTCGTCTCGGCTTAAATCGCAAATAAATTCACGAATTGTAACGCTTGTAGAAAATTTAGATATATTTACAGGAAGTGCTAATACGTAAACAAATACATGTAAACCATACCACGGGTGGGATTTGAACCAGCGGTCAGTCTCTCATTACGATTTCGTGAGTCGAATACATCTCCGTAAGTGTTTTCTAAATACAAATTAAGTGTAAGTTGACCAGAAGTCACAGTATGACATCTACCGAACTTGTGGGAGAGGACCGCAGAGAATGTCAATTTCAATTTTGCCCAGAGGATAGAGTTAATTGGGCAGCGGCACTCACCCTATTAGTGAACATACCGCCATTGAAGACGGCACATTTCAGCCCAAATAGTTGACAGCCAACACAGCTGCAGCAAATTCTGGATATGTGTAAAATGTTACCAGTCTTACTAACAATGTACTATTTTTTCAAAAACATTTGTGATATTTTGTATTCATGTAGTTTGCAGACAGAAAGAGAAAGAAAAAAGAAAGAGAGAGAGAGAGAAAAAAAAAAGGAAAAAGAGAGAGAAAGTGAAAGTATGCCGGAGTATGTATACATCCTCCTCTCCACACTTTGTATTATATTTCTACCGAGTTGCTGCACCAGTCTGCCACATGTAAAATTAACCTAAACAAGTCCTTTTTTATTTGATAAATTCATATGGTAACGTAACGCTTCACTAATTTACAATACTCAACATAAATTTTATTACCACCTTCATTACTTTCTCCCAACATGTTTACTTCGTCTTCCTATCACTACCAATTTATATCTAATTCCCAGTGATGTTAGACTTGGTATCTCCAGAAACATTATTAGTATTTTCTCGTTTTCTGGAGTCAACATTTCTTATGGACTTTACAATACTGTCAGTGATAATTTTAAGACTATGAGGATCAGGTTGAGTCTGAAAACATTAATTACAGAGTCTATACTGGTTTTCTTCAATCTTCGTGGTCAATTTAAGGGTAGCTAATTCCGTCGTCCAAGTTGAAGATATTCAATCCTAAGTTACTCCAGAGTTTCGCAATCCACTAGACCTAAGTTTTCACATATTAAATATAATTTAACTTTCCTCTCATGGAGAACTCCTATTTATGATTTTGTTAAAAACAAAATTAGGTGTCCAGTTCACAATAATTTAGGCGCTGCTATTAAGAGATGCATTTCTTTAATAACTTCACTGATAATAATAATAATAAATTATAATAATAATAATAAATTATAATAATAAATTATAATAATAAATTATAATAATTATAATCTTTATTTCTACAAGTACATGTACAATGTATACAGGCTTAACTGACGAATATTGAGCTTTATCGGTGTAATTTCACTCGCCCTAACGTAAGAACTCTATACATTAATCCTTAATTTAGCAGTAAAAACTGGTATTGAACTGTCATAAATGGACTATAGGTTCAACTCGATTCATTTGCTAAGGAATTCGAGATAACTCAGATATATTCTCAGTTTGAAAGTTACGGTTCCAAGCAACAAAGAGTACAGGGTCAATAACACTGTTGATATTCGAACAGTACATCACACGTAGTACTAATATTGATACACAATTAACCTGCACACAGGAGAGAGAAAAGTCACACTGACTGTAAATGGTCCAAGTAGGACCGAAACGCCATCATAAGCTTTTTCTCTCTCCTATGTGTGGGCCATTTGTGTATTGTTCCAGTCACGGTGTTGTGCCTTTTTGTTCGTGACTGACACCGATATTCCACTTCCCTATGACACTACTGTCTTAAAATATTCAGTCAACTTGGTACAATTTCAGCTATCATCTGTATTTTACTTCCTCATATAAACACACCTAAACAATTATAACAATACATCCAATTAATTAGCAGCCCTGGTACTTGAAACTTCTCTCCATTGTTTTTAATAGTTTTTTCGTTTTTTACTAGTGTTATTACGAACAATACAAAGTTATTTCAATATAACATTCATTTTATCATAGTTTGTGGAAACTGACCTTCATAGTCAACGCAATCTGAATGAACTGTAGACAGACACATGTGTAACAGTTGGGCATCTTTATTGATAAAACGTTTCGCCTACACAGTAGACTTCTTCAGTCAAATAAGAAGGGAGCAGTAGTAATGAAATAAATATGATGTAATCAGTCCATTAACCTTGGAAAAAAAGTATTTGAGGTAGTCAGTCCCTCAGCCTGGAGAAGAGTTCAGATCCATGGTCTGGAACTGAACTTTTCTCCAAGATGAGAGACTGATCACCTCTAATACTACGTCTACTGTGTAGGCGAAACGTTTGATCGATCAAGATACCCAACTGTCGCACATGTGTCTTAATCTTCAGTCTGAATGAACCATAACAATCGAAAAGTTGGTTTTGGCAACTAATGTATGAATCAGAACATTAAACAAGGGACTGACTATCATCCTGGGGTGTGACAAGGTCCGTTCTGAGTACCTTGAAAGTTCCTCTCATACAGGACTTCAGTTCTTCCTGCTATTCGATTTTCGTAAATCACACAAGGACCTTACATTTAACTCATCCCAACTAATTCCTCAGGTATGATTATGTACAAATATAATTCAGGAGTGGTGAAGGGTTCCTTTGAAGGGGAACACAAAAACAACTCGAAAATTACACAAAAATGAAGGCGAAACAAAATCGAAGCCTATGCATGGCAATAAAATATAAGACATCGCTATAAAAGGCCAAATAATAAGGATGGGAAAGATGGGAGTGACTACCTACCTACTGTATATGTGTAAAGTTCTGGGTAACCGCCATTACTACTGAAGTCACATAGGACAGAAAATGAAAACTAACGAAGTGTTATGATGGTAATACATAAAGAAATGTGACACCTAATAATGGATGACAAGGTGGTTAATAATGGACTAAACAAGCATTTCAAGGAAGTATTCAACAAACTGCAACAATTTAGATCGTAAGAGAACTTGCATGCCAGAGGAGCCTTGAAGACAACACAACAAGGGATGAAGTGAATAAATTGCTAAATAAATGACGAAATCAATGGAACCAAAAATCTTTTCCCCTGGAGTCCAGAGGAAGGGAAGAAAGATGCCGTGTAAACCACCCAATGTGCACTTTCCATATATAGAAAATAGAGCGCGTCATCTCAACATAAAAAAAACACAAAACTACCAAACAAGCAGGTCCTTAATATGCATATTACTAAACAAAATTTAGCTATTTACCTGTTGATGGTTCTAGGGATCACTGCTCATGGAGACCGGTCTTGGATGATGGTGCTCGGTGCACGCAATCCAACATAAGACACCAAACCCCAGCTGATTGGGAAATACTTGGAAGAACTTCTCAAGATCTCTCTTGAAAACAGATAAGGTATTTTTGGTATTTCCCATTATATCTGAAAGGTGATGGGATGTCTTGGACCGTTATACTTAACGACATCTCTTTGTGCACTTACTACATCCTTGCAACACAAAAAAACAGGAGCTTCTCAAAGAACTGGCTACAACAAACGGAACGAGGTCCGACATGTATCCAAGGACAGAGAAAGGAGCCAAAGCTGTACGAACCTATAGTGATATTCTTCAACTGGAGACGGGACATTTGACAAATCTGGAAAAAAAATCAGCGTAGCCGCTCAGGCAGCACAACGTTAACCCAGAGTATTTTGGGAAATTAACCAGATATTGTCATTATAATTCTTACTAAATTTCTGAAGGTAAATAAACAGATATCTAAATGGGTTGCGAAAACAAGCAATTATATTAAAATTTTATAACCTACACGAACTGTGTCTGTGGACAAGAAGGCATTTGATCTTGTATCATGTCGTCAAACACTGGAACTAGGAGATACTGAACCTGGAACTAGGAAACACTGAACCTGGAACTAGGAAACACTGAACCTGGAACTAGGAAACACTTAACCTTGCAGGCAGTAGCGTAACAGACAGTAACCATCCAAGGAGGTACTATCTGTGTGTGATGAATGGTTTTGAAAACCGAAGAGTTGAAAGAATTGAGACATTTATGCAACATATAAGAATCTTTATTGAAGAAACGTTTCACCACACAGTGGCTTCATCACTCCAATACAAAGTAGAAATGAGTAAGGAGAGGAGGAGATAGAGGTAATTATTCCCTTAGCCTGGAATCGATGTGTTCAGTCCATCACGCTTGTAGGAAGTACAGCATACGGCCAGCACGGGATCTTAGTACAAAGACTTCTTCAACGCTTGTCCAACCTTTGGACGACGACCTACTTACAAAAGTGGAAGTTCCCACTGTGATCTCGTCTCCTCCTGCTTCGACTCACCTGACTGCAGTATATAAGCCACCTCTCTGGCCCTATGCTGTACTTCCTACAAGACTGATGAACTGAACACATCGATTCCAGGCTGAGGGACTGATTATCTCAATCTCCTCCTCTCCTTACCCATTTCTACTTTGTATTGGACTGATGAAACCACTGTGTGGCGAAACGTTTCTGCAATAGAAGTACTACCTGTCATATGCGTGTGAAACTGAATATTTTGCACTCTGGCAGAATTACTGATCATTGCGTTCAGTCTTGTGAGCATGTTAGATGACTGATAATTATAAACGTATTACATTCCGAGACATTGTTCGAGGTAGGACTTTGATATACCGACCTTGGGCAAGGCTCGTTTAGTGCTAGCCTAGTCAACCAGGCTGTTGCTCTTGGTAGTCCTCTTACCCACATATTCATCACAACCTAGTTAATCTGGCGATTTCTAGAAACATTAACAACGTTGTGTAGATGACTGTAAATTAGGTTCGGTGAGCATCCAGCGGCATGTGGGGAGGTGGAGAGAAGGATTTTCTAGAAAACACTGATTCAGGGACGGGAAATTCTGCCCCACGAGTCAGAGTTTTACAACACTGTTAAAGAGATAAAACAGAGAAAATAGAGTTAGGTGAGTTGCATTTACTTGGACTGTAAGAAGTCGGTCATGATGCTGTAGTTCACGTACGTACGACCAAGAAGTCGGTCATGATGCTGTAGTTCACGTACGTACGACCAAGAAGTCGGTCATGATGCTGTAGTTCACGTACGTACGACCAAGAAGTCGGTCATGATGCTGTAGTTCACGTACGTACGACCAATCCATCAAGTTCCGTGTCAAAGTAGATTTCTAGAGGAAACCTCACCATCTGCTTTAAGTTTCTGATCAGCAATCTTGAGGTGGCTAAGTCTGCGGGCCACTAGCTGGACATGGCAGTGACCAGAACAGGGACTGCTGGACATGGCAGTGACCAGAACAGGGACTGCTGGACATGGCAGTGACCAGAACAGGGACTGCTGGACATGGCAGTGACCAGAACAAGGATTACTTGACATGGCAGTGACCAGAACAGGGACTGCTGGACATGGCAGTGACCAGAACAAGGATTGCTTGACATGGCAGTGACCAGAACAAGGATTGCTTGACATGGCAGTGACCAGAAAAATGATTGCTTGACATGGCAGTGACCAGAACAAGGATTGCTTGACATGGCAGTGATCAGAACAAGGACTGCTGGAAAAGAATAACAGAGCGGCTAAAAGAGGTCAATATATCTGAAATGCGTAGGGAGACACTGGTCAGAGAAATAGCAAGCATCGAACTTAAGCTAAAAGAATCCTTTAGGAGTCAGGAATCGCGGGAAGAACTAAAAGCCATAAATGAAATCGAAAGAAACCCAAAGTATTTCTTCTCCTATGCCAAATCAAAATCGAGAACAACGTCCAGTATTGGGCCCCTACTTAAACAAGATGGGTCCTACACAGATGACAACAAGGAAATGAGTGAGCTACTCAAGTCCCAATATGACTCAGTTTTTAGCAAGCCGCTAACCAGACTGAGAGTCGAAGATCAAAATGAATTTTTTATGAGAGAGCCACAAAATTTGATTAACACAAGCCTATCCGATGTTATCCTGACGCCAAATGACTTCGAACAGGCGATAAATGACATGCCCATGCACTCTGCCCCAGGGCCAGACTCATGGAACTCTGTGTTCATCAAGAACTGCAAGAAGCCCCTATCACGAGCCTTTTCCATCCTATGGAGAGGGAGCATGGACACGGGGGTCGTCCCACAGTTACTAAAAACAACAGACATAGCCCCACTCCACAAAGGGGGCAGTAAAGCAACAGCAAAGAACTACAGACCAATAGCACTAACATCCCATATCATAAAAATCTTTGAAAGGGTCCTAAGAAGCAAGATCACCACCCATCTAGAAACCCATCAGTTACACAACCCAGGGCAACATGGGTTTAGAACAGGTCGCTCCTGTCTGTCTCAACTATTGGACCACTACGACAAGGTCCTAAATGCACTAGAAGACAAAAAGAATGCAGATGTAATATATACAGACTTTGCAAAAGCCTTCGACAAGTGTGACCATGGCGTAATAGCGCACAAAATGCGTGCTAAAGGAATAACAGGAAAAGTCGGTCGATGGATCTATAATTTCCTCACTAACAGAACACAGAGAGTAGTCGTCAACAGAGTAAAGTCCGAGGCAGCTACGGTGAAAAGCTCTGTTCCACAAGGCACAGTACTCGCTCCCATCTTGTTCCTCATCCTTATATCCGACATAGACAAGGATGTCAGCCACAGCACCGTGTCTTCCTTTGCAGATGACACCCGAATCTGCATGACAGTGTCTTCCATTGCAGACACTGCAAAGCTCCAGGCAGACATCAACCAAATCTTTCAGTGGGCTGCAGAAAACAATATGAAGTTCAACGATGAGAAATTTCAATTACTCAGATATGGTAAACATGAGGAAATTAAATCTTCATCAGAGTACAAAACAAATTCTGGCCACAAAATAGAGCGAAACACCAACGTCAAAGACCTGGGAGTGATCATGTCGGAGGATCTCACCTTCAAGGACCATAACATTGTATCAATCGCATCTGCTAGAAAAATGACAGGATGGATAATGAGAACCTTCAAAACTAGGGAGGCCAAGCCCATGATGACACTCTTCAGGTCACTTGTTCTATCTAGGCTGGAATATTGCTGCACACTAACAGCACCTTTCAAGGCAGGTGAAATTGCCGACCTAGAAAATGTACAGAGAACTTTCACGGCGCGCATAACGGAGATAAAACACCTCAATTATTGGGAGCGCTTGAGGTTCCTAAACCTGTATTCCCTGGAACGCAGGAGGGAGAGATACATGATTATATACACCTGGAAAATCCTAGAGGGACTAGTACCGAACTTGCACACGAAAATCACCCACTACGAAAGCAAAAGACTTGGCAGACGATGCACCATCCCCCCAATGAAAAGCAGGGGTGTCACTAGCACGTTAAGAGACCATACAATAAGTGTCAGGGGCCCGAGACTGTTCAACTGCCTCCCAGCACACATAAGGGGGATTACCAACAGACCCCTGGCAGTCTTCAAGCTGGCACTGGACAAGCACCTAAAGTCAGTTCCGGATCAGCCGGGCTGTGGCTCGTATGTTGGTTTGCGTGCAGCCAGCAGCAACAGCCTGGTTGATCAGGCTCTGATCCACCAGGAGGCCTGGTCTCAGACCGGGCCGCGGGGGCGTTGACCCCCGGAACTCTCTCCAGGTAAACTCCAGGTATGGCAGTGACCAAAACAGGGACTGCTGGATATGGCAGTGACCAGAACAGGGACTGCTGGACATGGCAGTGACCAGAACAAGGACTGCTTGACATGACAGTGACCAGAACAAGGGTGAACAGACGAAAGCTGAATACCGAGAGTTACATCCTCAAGACGTCTTCCGTGTAATGCTCGTGAAAAAGTGGAACGAATTAGAGGAAGAGGCAGCTGAGGCGAACTTCATACAAGGATTCGAAAGCAGCTGTGATCAAGGGGGAAGAACAGACTGGGAACCAACAAGGTCAATGAGCTTGCAGAGCACACACACACACACACACACACACACACACACACAGCCAGGAGCTGTGACTCGACCCCTGCAACCACGACTAGGCGAGTACACACACACACACACATCCCTTTCTGGAGTTTTATCAGGTTGTTTCCATCTGTGATTGTGCTGCATCAGTACTCTACATTATGAAACACTATTGGGTGACATGGGAAATACAATAGTACCACTACACACTACAATATTATTAATTTCAAAATTCCTAAAAAAAATGGCTTAAGATCAAAGATTAGTAACTCAGTTTGAAAAGTTTATTTGTATTGACCTAATCTACTACTAGTTTTATGGCCTAACACAAATAAGAAAGAGTACCTCAGTTTGACAATGTATGGTTGTACTGACCTAAAGCACTATAGTTTTTTCTAGTAAGCAGAATAGTTTCTCGGAAAACTAGTTAATGCAAAACTTTACTTGTTTTGTTTAAAGGCATAAGAGACAGCAGAACATTGTCTCTTATATCAAGCGAACAATGGTGACAATTCAAGTGATGGGTGAACTGCGGTAAGGAGAGGTGAAGAGAGATGGGTAACGAGCATAAGTGTCTGGGGAATAGGTGAAGTAGGATAGGCGAAGGATGCCAGGTGACGGGGGAATGGGTGACTATGACGTGGCCTGGGTGGTGGTAAGAAGGCAGGTCTGGTCTGGGGGAACTAGGCAGAGTATAATAAAACGAATCCCTATTTACAGAACAGAGAAAAATGTGAAACACTGTACATGGAAATTGGCTGAATAAGAAGGTAGCGGTAACAGCCAGAAGCATAATAAATAGTATTATATGAACAGAGAACGGCGCTCATGCACATTTAGAGGGCACTGGTCGCACAAGACGGCTCCAGGAGGCCACAGTTAAAATATAGACGGATGTGATCATTGCGTAAAATTAAAACTTTTAATTTTTGATGGACAGGCAGCGGAGTTAGAACGAAAATAAAAACTTGTGCATGTGGGCATGACAAATTAAAAAAAAAAAAAGAGGCGGTGCGGAGTCACCTGGACTGGGAGAGTTATATCTGAAGAGCCGGCTTCCTCTACCCACCAAAGGAGTGGAACATTTTTGGTTTACAGATGCCGCACTACCGGATACCATGAAAGGAATCCACGTTGGTCCAACTCCGCTCACGCCAGCCCCTAAAACGGCCAGCGAAAACCAATTATCATAACCGGGACACAAATTTATAAGTTACTAGGGTAGGAGGTGGAGGGAAGAGGGAGGGAGGGAAGGAGGACGAAGGGAAGAAAAAGTCGACAAAAGACGTGGTAGGAACTAAACGATGGAGAAGGGATAGAAGGGAACACAAAAACTCATGAACACTAAATTTCATTACAATGAAATAAGTGTTCCAGGAAATAACTGCAACACTAACAATGCCTCGTCGAGCAAAGGAGTCGGGTGTCACACCATGCACACATATATGTGCGCATTCATAAGTAGGTATGAGGAAGACCCCAAGGTTCATGTTTTAATTATCTGCTGAGAAAGGTATGTTAAATTATAACTAGCTCTAATCTATTTACATGGGTGAGCTTAAGATGGTATAGTAGAAAGCTTTCCCTGCCATCCATTCCCTTGGGCCACACTACCGGCCGCAACCAAATATGACAAATTAAATAAAAAGGCACAATACCATGACAGACTATTTGCGAGTTATTTGTGTAATGACAGGTTAAAGGTTAAGAGAAGCGGGACCAGGAGCTGTACCTCTACCTCCCCACTACACAAGCACACACACCAACCTTACACTGCAAACAGCCCTTTCAAAAGTTTAATACGCACCACAGCACAACCTCAGGCACTCCCACTACTAACTCAATCAAAAAAAAAAAACTCTTATAAACCAACTGGTTCCAGACAATATTCATTAATATTTTATACACGAATATAAATACAAGACAAAAAAAAGTTGGCGAGCTCCGACACAGTAAAGAAAGAACGTCCAGACTTGAGACACATCAGTGTGGAGCGACTAAACACTTTACAGCGTTAAAAATATAGTCCAAAACTAAAGAAAACTGACAACGTACACAACTATAATACATACTAGCAAATACCTAACCCAAAATATTTATGGCAGTTATATCTAACCACGGAACAATACTAGACTCGATCAAGTAGAAGAAATAAAACAATAGACATCGCAGACAGAGAGGATGTATGGACCGCATGTTCATACACTGTAAGGACTTAGTACCACACAATGGATTAACACACTGTAGATGCAGGCTTGAAGTGACATGAAAGGTGTTAGCACTGTAGATATAGTGACATGAAGGCTATTAACATGGATTAAGGGATATCTGAAATATAAGAGTCTAGGTGAGAGATGGAGTAGATGGGAGAGTGACCAGCGGAGTCTCAAGACTAACGTTCTAACGTTCCTGTAATGTTCTTTGTATATATCAACCACCTACCATAAATGTAGTAATGTCAAAGTTGTTTTAGAAAAAATTAGTTTCTTCTCTCAAACAATAATAGATACAGCCTCTAACTTCATGACCTGGCAAATGTTTAGCAGTTTGTTCAGCCGTTTTCCACAATGAAGAATCAAGATAAAATTGAAACTAATAAACAGGATGTTCGGGGCCAGATTTAAGATATTTTTCAAGACAACATTCAATTTTCAATAGCTGATCTTTAAACTGCTAGGCACCTGTACCTAGTGACTGAAGTACAATAACTAAATTTAGATTTTTTTTTCGGGAGGAAGGGGGGAGGCAGCCTAAACTTCGACTATACCATTTATTGTGTTAAGTAATTCGGTACAAATGAGTTAATAACAGACTAACTCTCCCCCCCCCCCCCACTTCCCATGTGGTCTGTTTTCTTCAGTCACATCTAATGCAAAAATTGCAACTTAAACAATGCAAAAAATACTATGCTAATTACCCTGGCAGTTTAAGCACCTTAATACAATCAAGATGATATTGGATAGCAAATGTAGGTCACATGGGAGTATATGACACGGAACCTAACACCCGACACAGATAACATTATCAACATATACAAAGCTGGTGCACAATATATGTACAAATATACAAAAGACTAACTGTACTATCAGTACTATGATGGTGTAAGCACATAACTCTTGCTTAAAAAAAAAAAGTTATAAATGACCTGTAAGCCAGCGGAAGGCCTCGGTCAGATGACCAAAAGCTCCAACGGCGGATCATCATCTGACCAAGACCCGCGTCAGGAAACACTTGTCCTAACCTAACCTCCTGCTTCACAAAACAACCCCCTCTTTTTTATCAATTTTAGATATTTACCACTAGGCAAGACTTTGAACTACAACACCTGATTATAAAAAAAATCATCTGCGGATCAAAGAAACAGAGATCACAGTAAACAGGTAATATCGCAATATCCAAAACAACCAGTGAAAAAAACAGTGAAATTCCAAGCGCTTTCGTGATTTCTCACATTATCAAGGAACTGTAAAAATAAAAGATCAACAGAAAGACATAAAACTTACTCATATTGACAAAGACCAAAATATATTAACATGGAGGGAAAAAAAGAATGAAGAGCAGCTCAGAGAGAGACAGAGAGAGAGAGAGAGAGAGAGAGAGAGAGAGAGAGAGAGAGAGAGAGAGAGCGCAAGTGCAACAAGTGAGCAAGTGCAACGCATTAACAGCATGCAATACAAGCTGACACCATACTCGCCACGTGTTCAATCCCCGCCCGTCAAAAGGTTTAAAAGTAGGTACGACAAAAGCCTACAGGTTAAAGATTAACAAGTCACTCATCTGTACTAGATGAACAAAGGCAGTGCCCCAGGGCTAGAGTCAAACACTGGCACACGTCACTGTGAGCTATACTGACAAGCAAGCGCGCCCACAGTCACTCCCATGTGTAGAGAGGCGCACGCACACATACAGAAGCATGAATGCCCGCGTTTACATACAGGCATGATTGCGTACAGGCATACACACGCACAATGCAGGAATAATCTATAGCGTAACATCAATATATTTACAGACTCGCCACACAGATAGTTACACATTTTCAAACATAACATGTACTGTAATTTTGGCAGCACCCATCGAGTACGCTAATCGACATATTTAACAATCCGTAAGAAAACGTACAACAAAAATATATTTTTAGAAGAAAATTCGGCTTATTTGAGTAGTGTAGCTGTACAGGACGACACACCAGCCTTGTACTTTCGTAAACTGCCTCACAATATAACGAAAGTTATCTTGTTCTCGACCAATCGATCGCTGTTTCGTGCATATATGGTTTCGTTCTGTGGTTATTTTGTTCGCTCTTTGTGTCGTTCTATATCTCACGACGACACGTTCCTAGATCAACCTACCTTGGTTCTGGGAATCATCGTCCCAGCCGTCCAATCTTTAACCACACATCTGTGTTGACTACCTGGTCAGCCAGGGTGTTGGTGTTGGTGCTAGCAGGCAGCACACCCACAGTCACTCAAACCCAATTCTTCAGGGAGAAGGAAGCACCTATCAAGGTCCCACTGGACAGGATGCATCACCATAAAGCAACCACTGTATATCAAAGAGGAGACAGCAATTACCCACTGGATGACTGAGCTCTTTTAGGAAAGTTGCCCCGGTCCTTCAAAATGGACGAAGGTATCAAATTTACCAGAACAGAGAGAGAGAGAGAGAGAGAGAGAGAGAGAGAGAGAGAGAGAGAGAGAGAGAGAGAGAGAGAGAGAGAGAGAGAGAGAGAGAGAGAGAGAGAGAGAGAGAGAGAATGGTGATCAATAGTTAAATAAAATTATATATAACATGCCGAATAGGTAAAACTGGCTATTTTGGCTTAAATAGCAACGCTCTTCTTGCTGATTAAGGCAAGAAGAAAATTTGTGTATGAAATAATTTCGCAAAAATCATTCTGAACCTAACAAAAAAAAAGTATATTTCATTGTGTTTGTTTCTAATTAAGTTACGGTAAACTTGTCTAAAATATATTTAGTTGGATTAGGGTAAATTAAATTGAGCTTGTTATGGTATGGAGGGAGAGAGATATCATAATCTACACTTGGAAAATCCTGGAAGGAATGGTCCCAAATCTGCACACAGAAATCACTCTCTACGAAAGTAAAAGACTGGGCAGGCGATGCTAAATGCCCCCAATAAAAAGCAGGGGCGCCATTGGTACACTAAGGGAAAACACCATAAGTGTCCGGGGCCCAAGACTGTTCAACAGCCTCCCATCAAGCATTAGGGGAATTGCCAATAAACCCCTGGCTGCCTTCAAGAGAGAGCTGGACAGATACCTAAAGTCAGTGCCGGATCAGCCGGGCTGTGGCTCGTACGTTGGACTGCGTGCGGCCAGCAGTAACAGCCTAGTTGATCAGGCCCTGATCCATCGGGAGGCCTGGTCATGGACCGGGCCGCGGGGGCGTTGATCCCCGGAATAACCTCCAGGTATGGTTAGGTAAGTTTCTCTAAGGCTCTTCTGATACAAAATTATTAATTTTTACATTAACATAATTGAAAAAATATATATCTTTAAACGTATAGAAAATTTTAGAAAGAGCTTAATTTTAAACGAGTTCTTGCTAACTGACCAGTTGTACCTATTCGGCATATTATATATAGTACTCGCTTCACTGTTGCCTAGTTTTGATTACAAGTCTAGTCTCACTCTTGTCCTCCGTCTCTTAACTGGTCGTGACCAGACTTGTTTACGCCTAGTTTCGTGGGTCCTATCATACCTACCTGGAGGTTACCTGGAGGTTATTCCGGGGATCAACGCCCCCGCGGCCCGGTCCATGACCAGGCCTCCCGATGGATCAGGGCCTGATCAACTAGGCTGTTACTGCTGGCCGCACGCAGTCCGACGTACGAGCCACAGCCCGGCTGATCCGGCACTGACTTTAGGTATCTGTCCAGCTCTCTTTTGAAGGCAGCCAGGGGTTTATTGGCAATTCCCCTAATGCTTGATGGGAGGCTGTTGAACAGTTTTGGGCCCCGGACACTTACGGTGTTTTCTCTTAGTGTACCAATGGCGCCCCTACTTTTTATTGGCGGCATTTTGCATCGCCTGCCCAGTCTTTTACTTTCGTAGGGAGTGATTTCTGTGTGCAGATTTGGGACCATTCCTTCCAAGATTTTCCAAGTGTAGATTATGATATATCTCTCCATCCTGCGTTCCAACGAGTACAAGTCAAGTGCTTCCAAGCGTTCCCAGTAGTTAAGGTGCTTGACAGAACTTATACGTGCAGTAAAGGATCTCTGTACACTCTCTAGATCTGCGATTTCACCTGCTTTGTATGGAGATGTTAATGTACAACAGTATTCCAGCCTAGAGAGAACAAGTGATTTGAAAAGGATCATCATGGGCTTGGCATCTCTCGTTTTGAAAGTTCTCATTATCCATCCTATCATTTTCTTTGCACGTGCGATCGTGGCACTGTTGTGATCCTTGAAAGTGAGATCCTCAGACATTACTACTCCCAAGTCCCTTACATTATTTTTCCGCTCTATTATATGGCCGGAGTCAGTAGTATACTCTGTTCTAGTTATTATCTCCTCCAGTTTTCCATAACGGAGTAGTTGGAATTTGTCCTCATTGAACATCATATTGTTTACCGTTGCCCACTGGAAAACTTTGTTTATATCTTCTTGGAGGTTAACCGTGTCCTCAGCAGATGACAGCCTCATGCAGATCCTAGTATCATCCGCAAAGGATGATACGGTGCTGTGGTGTATATCTCTGTTTATGTCTGATATGAGGATAAGGAATAAGATGGGGGCGAGTACTGTGCCTTGTGGAACAGAGCTCTTCACTATGGCAGCCTCCGATTTAACTCTGTTGACCACTACTCTTTGTGTTCGATTTGTTAGGAAGTTGAAGATCCATCTCCCCACTTTCCCAGTTATTCCTTTAGCACGTATTTTATGGGCTATTACGCCATGATCGCATTTGTCAAATGCTTTTGCAAAGTCTGTGTATATTACATCTGCATTCTGATTTTCTTCCAGTGCATCCAAGGCCATGTCATAATGATCCAGTAGTTGTGAGAGGCAGGAGCGACCTGCCCTGAACCCATGTTGCCCTGGATTGTGCAGATTTTGGGAATCCAGGTGATTTGCAATCCTGCTTCTTAGCACTCTTTCAAAGATTTTTATGATGATGTGGGATGTGTTAAAAAAGATACGGACTGCCTTCACCACTTTTCCATCAAGGTCAATATATTTTCTGACAACCCCTAAGCTTAATAAATATTTCCAGAATTTCTTGTGGATCATTCGGAACTTTAGCTTCAATCTTGGTCCTGTTTCTTGGTCCTGTTTCTCGGTCCACTCCAAAACCTCGTGTTGTAACAATAAGTCTTGAATGTGTTTGTAAATAATACAGCAAAAAACTGTGAATGTTCGAGTGTAAAGAACCGTCTTGAAAAAATATTACGAATTTTGTTTAAGAATTGTCACCGCTGTTGATTGCAGATTAAACAGTTCTATCCGGAAACACAGAAGTTAACTGGAGGGTTTGGAAGGTGTGTAAATTGAACGAGAATGCAGAAAAATAAAACGCCTATGATAGTATGTATAGGAACGAAAGTTTAAGGTTAGACTGGAAGGAAGAACTACGGATCTTTGGAATTAACCATACATAACGGAAAGAAAGTTGTAATACTGAGAAATCTGTGGAAAGGAATAAGTACGTTAATGGATGGAAGGAGGGGAATTCATCAGAGTACAGCGTTGCAAACACTTTCGTAACTTGTGAAAGATGATCTTTGAGTGTTGCAGAAAAAGGAAGGCTGGAGGCTGAAGTAACGTTGTCTGACATATATACATGTACCTGTGCAGTGAAAGAGTAAGTCAAACCCAAGACGGTGTGGTAATAGAGTGGAAGATGGCTTGTTAAGAAGACTTGGTAATACAACAAAATTGATTGACTGATAGGGCGTATAAAGAACAAGTGCTATTAAGACTGCCCTCTAACGGGTTTGCAACATTATATATATATGTCGTGCCGAATAGGCAGAACTTGCGATCTTGGCTTAAATAGCAACGCTCATCTTGCCATATAGAACAAGCGAAAATTTGTGTATGCAATAATTTCGCCAAAATCATTCTGAACCTAACGAAAAAAAATATATTTCACTGTGTTTGTTTAGTATTAAATTATTGTAAACAAATCTAAAATATATTTAGTTGGGTTAGGCTAATATAAATTGTTCTTGTTATAATAAGGTTAGGTAAGTTTTCCAAGATTCTTTTGCAGCAAAATTAAAAATTTTTACATTAAAATTAATGAAAAAATATATTTAAACGTAAAAGAGAAAATTTTAGAAAGGACTTAATTTTAAATGAATTCTTGCTAATTGGCCAGTTTTACATATTCGGCACGACTATATATATATATATATATATATATATATATATATATATATATATATATATATATATATATATATATATATATATATATATATATATACATACACAAAATGTTGCAAACCCGTTAGATGGCGGAAGAGGTGGAAACTTGTGACAGTGTTTCCTGCCTTTTATCGCCAGTAGTCGCTGGGACCGCATCCGCAGGGCTCATAAACCCATCAGTGTCGAGACTGTCTCTTCTTGCAATTTACTTTATTACACACAGGTGGTGTGATGAATGACTACTCTCAAAATACAACACCCTGCCCACTTATTGCACATCTGCTAGCAGCAGCGACCGCTTACACCACCACCTTCAGGAGGGCGGCGGCGGCGGCGGAGGCGGCAGCGGCAGCGGCAGCAGCAACAGCAGCAGCAGCAGCAATAATAATAATAATCACCACTCGTCGTCGTGGCTAGCACCAGCACATTTAAGTTTTTTTTTCTTTTTACTATTTAATGTTTGTGAGGTGATATAGTACAGGAAGACTTCAGCCATAAATATTATCGATAATGATGAGGGTGATATTGCAGTGGCGTTGGGACCATGAAGGTGGTGGGGCTGTTGACAGCCCCACCACCTCTTCCAACACCACCACCACCCCGGTTGCAGCGCACTCAGCTTAAACATTGAGTATCCGTGGTTCTATCCCAGGTACGGCTGAAAACACTGGGCGTGTTTCCTTACACCTGCTGTCACTGTTCACCTAGCAGCAAGTAGGCACCTGGGTGTTAGCCGACTGGTGTGGGTCGCATCCTGGGGACAAAATAAAACTAAGTTGCCTAAAATGTTCTGCATAACCAGGGGCTTCTATATAGTATGTCACTGATGTCAGCCAACTCTGTATAAGTTGTATCATGTACTTGTACAAATAATAATTATTTAAAAATATCCTACACCCTCAGGTTTCTTCGTTTCTCTACACACCCTTCTTTTTTACTCCCTCACTTTCATACATTCCAGCCTCTTCCTTCATTCATTTTCTGGCTTTCCTTTTCCACCATTCCACCACCTCTAAGCCTTCATCTTCCATACCCCACTTCCTCCACCTCTTCATGTCTCCTTCGCCTCTCGCGTGTTCCGGCTCTCGATGCTGTTTTCCTCTAGAACGAGACAGTCATTTGCTCCATCAGCTGCCGCACTACTGTTCTTCTGTTTTCTCTCTACCCTCCATCCCTTTCTGCATTAAGGGGAACATCAGTTCCCCCGTCTTCTATAATGATTTTTTCCCCTGTAATCTACCTTGTCAACAGTTACTATGGCACCCCCCCCCCAACCTTCCTTCTCAAATCAAGCTTACTGGTTGACGGTCCAGTAAATCAGTCTATATAATAAAAAAGCTTTGCACAATAAGCTTGATACACACTTGGCGAGGAGCACACGACGTGGATGGTGTTTTACCCAGAGCAAAGTATAATTAATATCGTTCTACCCAGAGCAAAACTACACTTGATCAAGCTCTACATAGAGCGAAATGTAGTCTATTAGTTTTTTTTTTCTGTGTGCTTCTACCATTTTTGTCAGCAATATTTGCCACCCTTCATTCAGAACAACCTTGACTTGCTGAGGCTCAACACAAGCGAAACTGTCCCAATAATAGTCTACATCCTCTTTCTTTCCCAAGTTTCTGTCAGCAGCACGTCATTTAGGTCCTAGCTGTTGTTGCTTGCAACATGTGATCCCAAGTAGGCACTACAACTCTGCTGATCTGAAACTGCCTGGAGGAACCTGTCAAGTTCCCAACTTAAAAAAAGAAATGATCTATTGATAATTTTTATCTATAAAGTGAGGACATTGGAAAGCCGTGGACTTTATGCTTATTGACCTAAAGAATATTTCATACACCAGTTTTTCAATGCTTTTGATATACCTTTGACGAGTTCCGAGAGTTTTTCTACTCTCGGAGTCCAGTCATGGGCCAGACTCGTCTGGTTCGCTAAGATTATTTTACAACATTTAACCCTTAAACTGTCCAAACGTAGATCTACGTTTTTTCAACATGTGAAAGTATGTAAATAAAGTAGATTTTTTTTTTTTTGCATTTGAAAACGTGTAAAAAACGTAGATCTACTTTTGGAGCACTACGCATGTGAACGTAGATCTGCTTGGACAGTTTAAGGGTTAAAGTGCTTACTCTCGCAAGAACTAACTGCACTAAAAAGAGTTCTCCGACATTTCCTAGATGTAAATATAATGTATTTCTTACGTTCCAGTGAGTACAAATTAAGGTATGTAGGTAAATGGTTCAGAGAACCGACAGGATGATGAATTAAGACACTTGTGGAGCACTTAGGTATCTTCATTGTGGAAACGTTTCGTCAGCCAGTGACTTCATCAGTCCAATACAGAGAAGAATGGTTGAAGATCTGGAGGAGTTTGAAGTAATCAGTCCCTCAGCCTGGAGTCGATGTAATTAGTCTATCAAGATTGATGGACTGATCACATCGACTCCAGGGAAGGGGACTGATTACCTCAAACCCCTTCTGATCTTCAACCTTTCTTCTCTGTACTGGACCGAGGAAGCCACTGGCTGAAGAAACGTCTCCACAGTAAAGATATCCAAGTGTTGCACAAGTGTCTAATTCATCACAAATTAAGGTATTAGTCGTTCCCAAAAAAACTGACGTCTGAATGCATATGGAAAGTAAAAGTTTTCTGTTTATTGTGCAGGTCTGGAAATTCACCTGCCCGGAATCGTATTGTCAGTGACACGCTTAATATTTTTCCTCTTGATATTACAGGTGCCCTTAAAAAATCTCAATGGATTGGTAGCTCTTGTTCTGACGGCTCTTGCCATTCACTATCATTTTATTGTAGTTGTGAAAGCAACTAATGAGTGGGAGGTGTCGGGAGGTCCGCCTCACCACAACACACAACGCTACCTGATGTATCAACTTTAACGAACTCTACCACTTGCTGCCTGGTCTCCATCTGACGCAGGCACAGCAGAGCAGGCAAGGCAGGCAACATCTTGTATTTCTATTTCCAAGAGAGTCGGGGACGGAAGGGGGGGAAGGGAGAGGAGAAAGTGTTAGCTAACACACAACTAAGGCGAGATCTGAATTGTTGGCGACTGAATTTTTTTTTGACCGAAGGAAAACACAAAATTTGTAGCAGCAATGACTAAGATGGTATATGTACCATAACACAGTTGATACTCTAAAGAAGTTTTTTATTGTTCCTATAATATCTGAACTACTGTATTTGGAATTAAGGTATCCTTGTTATAGGTGAATTACAGTGTTCGTGATCCACGTTCAATCAATAAACTTTAAACGTAAATAATGCATACACATGATGAAAGCAATCATATACTATTCCATCTATACTTTCAAGCAAGTGATCATCTAATTTCCATTTTTATACATCCACCCACCAATCACTACATTCTTCCTGTCCTTCAGTAACCATCCCTCTTCCTCTATAAACATTCCCAACCATCCCCCCTAGTCGTACCGATCTTCTTCTTCCCCTTGTACCAATCTCCCCTAGTCGTACCAATTCTCTGACTTTTTTTTACCTTTGACTTTTCGGGTTATCCAAAGTAATTTAAACACTTCCCTCTATTAACACCTTTGCACCCTCCCCATACACACCACATGACCCTTAGACCATTACCCCATTAATTTCTTGTCACTCGCCACACCACCTGACCCTCAAACCATTCACCCAAGTAATAACCCCGGCATTCATTACCTACCAAGAATTACGTATTACATCCACTTAGGGGTCGACCCCAATAAAACGCAGTTCCACAGCTAGCTTCGCTGGGTTCACATAACGAGCGCCTAAGTGTTGACAGTTAACCATTACACTTACAAAAATGAAATAAGCGAGTCATGCACTCTGTTATTCCCAGACGAGTGTATTGAGTGTTGTTTAATTGAGCGAAGAAATTAATGTTCTTAGTTAAGTCTGAAGCTTGTGGAGTGCACGTGGGTCATTTAAAGGTGTAGTTCACCGGAACACCAGTATCAACCATAAATGAATCCCTAAAATTGATATCAAACTTAGCTCGAGAGAATAAAGAACTAGACACATGTGCAAAATCTGGGTATCTTTAACGTAGACGTTTCGTCATCCCAGTCGCTTTATCGATACAAATTCAAGGACATAATTTGAAAAGTACTATACAAAATATAAGGTAATCAGTCCCTGAGTCTTGGGGGTGGTGAAGAGCACCATAGTCGTTGTAAAGTCTAAAGCACAGGCATGATGATTGGCGCTTTTATACTGGCGTCAGGTGAGGGACGTGCAGCAGACGAAGACATCGTCACTGGCAGGCGGGATTACCCACATGTTGCACACGTGTATACTCCATTTTGTATATGTATGGTATGCAATACCGACATCTTCCATGTGTATATAACCGCGTCTCTCTCTCTCTCTCTCTCTCGCCTACTTTCCAAAGAATGCATAAGAACATAAGAATGAACACTGTAGTAGGTTTACTGGCCCATGATAGGCAGGTATAGTTCACACTGACTTATGTGTCCGTCCAGCCTATATTATCAAGATAATCAAAGTTGAAGAACAAAAAGGCACAATATGTTGACTGGAACAATGCTCTAACTTCTTGCCGTAATGACGCTACCTGGGAGGTAACTCCACTGTCAAAAGAGTACTTCCTTTTGTCTTTTCTAAATCTAAATTTATCTAACTTGAATCCACTGCTTGGCCCATGGCCGAGCTCCGGAAGTAGTAAGGCTCTAGAAACTCAAAGGTGAAGGTAGACAGAGTCTGTTTTTGCTAGATATTTACAGCACGTTATTTACATCCACTTTTGTATACCTCCATCATACCTTTGATATACCCTTGATGCGTTTCGAGAGAGTACTCGCGAAGCCCGGCCATGGGCAATGCTGAAATCATATCCCCTAATTCTACGCCTTTCCAAAATGTAAATTCGGTGCCTTCAGTATATCTTCGGAAGAAAGGTTTCTGATACACGGGAATAACTTCATCCGTCTAGGTATAGTTTCTAGAGAATTTAGGTCTTTTCTGTAATATGGAGGTCAGAACTGAGCAGCGTAGTGTATATGAGGCCTTAGTACAACATTTCTAGTTCTTGGAGGCGTTCCTTTTTTGTAGGAACAAACGCAGTTTCTCTGTCTTATTCCATCACACAGCATTGGTATCACGCCATAGACAAAGAAATCTGAGAGACTTCAATAGGGCGGTAAAGGCCGTTTAATTATTTACAAAGCATTTTACCCCAAAAGGTAATTAAGCGCTTTTGACAAGCTAAAAAATTACACATGCACTAGCAAGCAAAAACTATAGTAAATAGGTAAAATCCGTTCGAAACTGTTTATAAAACACAAAGCAACCTTTTCACACGACGTGCGTGGCAATTATGTGCTTGACGAGGGTCAAAACAAATATGTAACGCGTGTGTGGCAACAGTTTATGTCTTATGAGAGTCAAAATACACATGTAATGCGTGGCAACATAATGTCATGAGCGTCAAAACATTTACAGTAAATACAGATGGTATCGTGGACTTCCTTTGTAATATAGTTAATAAGCGTGCTCAAAGTCCCGTAGTGCGTCACAACTGTCAGTTCAAACACTTGTGTATCTGCACATTACACAGCACGGGCTCCAGTCACCACCTGTGACCACGCTGTCTCAATACACCGCTCAGTTAAAACATCCATCACACATCCCGTTCTCAAAACCAGCGTTTGGTTTTCAATGCATTTGTCCACCACATTGTATGTGCTACAATAAGATCACAGTAAACAGGTGATATCACGATATGCAAAACAACCACTGTGAAAAGAATAGAATTTCCATGCGCTTTCGTAATTTCTCACATTATCAAGGACCTTGATAATGTGAGAAGTCACGAATGCGCTTGAAAGTTCACTATTCTTTTCATAGTGATTGTTTTGCACATGGTATGTGCTATATATACCTGGTCCCTGTTTGCTAATTAAGGTTAACAATGGCGTAAAAGTAAGAAACTATCCAGAGGACTAAACATGACCCGTGCAAAACCTGGCTATCTTAATCGATAGACTTTTCGCCCACCAGGGGCTTTATGAACCTAATTCAGAGATACTGGAATAGAGCATTTTATAGCGGAGTTAGGGAAAGGGGTTTAGCGATGCGGCAGTAGTAGACGTGGTCACATGTGGGCGGGGCACACTAGTGGAAGTAATCTACAGTTTAAATTATTAGTATTAACCATCTTTGATGTAATGACTAGAGCAGCTCTTGCTTGTGAAAACGATAGATCATAATATGAAGAGGCGTAGATCTTAAGTGACGTTCGTCAGAAAACGAACGCATGTGGACACGCGCAATGAAGTCATACCCCAATTCTGAACCAAACAGTGGGAAAATAAGAGAGCTTAATGTCTATTCAGGAAGCTTCACTCAAAGTTACTTTTATAACCATATCACAGAGAACAATCTATTTCACTGGAACATTTTAGCCAGAGCATTGTAACAGTCTGGACATTTTAAGGTAACGCTTTACTCAGCCACAATCCTTGTATAACCCACTACAAGTAAATTAATTAAGAGTATGCAAAAGTAATTAGTTTGATAATGAATGAATGAATATGAGAGACGGAGAGGGGAGGGTGAGAGGGGGAGAGGGGCAGGGGAAGAGAGAGGTGGTGAGAGAACAGATGCTGATAATTCATAATAAACTAATCTAACACTTCAACAGTAATAGTAATTCTAATCCGTGATCGTACAACTACCCGAATGTCACATTAGCCACTCGTAGAGAACTATTTTCTTGCATCTTTTTATGATTTTGTGTTGATATCATGTATCCTTTCCTTTCTTCTCAACCAACGTTAACACGTTCAGTGTTTACTCTCTTCCTAAGTTGTTTCCTAACTCTGGGCAGACATTTGATAGCATTTATTTCAGAATGTTGTTATACCCCCAGGGAGGTCTTTTTTCCAGCAGCAGTTTAAAAGCCCAGTAACAATTCCAATAAATGCCTAATTTAGAAATATTTAGTTTAAGATTTTATGAGTTAATAAATTATTATTATTATTGTTATTATTCATAAAGGGAAAATATAATTACGATTTTGTTAGCCACTTTACCAGGTAGTAATAAATGTCATAAATGTTAAATACCATTACTATACATTCTGTAATTTATTTACATTGCTACTTAACCTTACCCTTGATATACCTTTGATGAGTTTCGAGTCTTTCTACTCCTTGAGCCCGGCCATAGGCGAGGCTCGTCTGGTGCTAGACTGGTCAACCAGGCTATTTCTGCTGGAGGCCCGCTGCCCCACATATCCATCACAGCCTGGTTGATCTAGCCCCTGGTGAAGATACTTGTACAGCTTCCTCTTGAAGACTTCCACACTTGTCCCAGCAGTGTTTCTGATATGTTGTGGCAAGATGGATAATCTGGGGCCACGGATGTTGATACAGTGTTCCTTTATTGTGCCCACTGCACCCCTGCTTTTCACAACAGCTGATAAACTCCTGTACCTATTTATGTGCTCGGTGAAAAACACTTTGAAAGTCAAAAATCAAAGTATCACTAAAGTATAAGAACATCATTTAGGAAGTAGTTACTTATTCGTGACATACAGCAACATAAGCGCACATGCTAATAATATACTACACAGAAGGCGCTAAACCCTTAGGAGGTAGCGCACGTGGAATGGTATATTTGTAAAGGCAATAAGCACACGTGCAAGTACGGTGGAGCGTGGCCATTAAAATATTATATACCGAGAAACACTAGACTCGTAAGGGTCCCCAGGTTTGATCAATGGGGGTAGCTCCAACTCCTTGGATTGAAACCTTCAGCAGGATCAAAGCACTGCCCAGTAACTTGAAGAGTGTGTGAGACTTACATCAGCACATGTCTGGAACCTCCACTTACTTCAACAATGGGACGCTCACTCCTCAACAACACAGCCACCATTCATACCAACCTTGTGTATCGGCACTTCGTCTAGTCAGTGTATTATTTTCGTTAATTTATCAAGATATGGAACATCCGCATTGTACAGCTGCCTTCGTCAACACGACACATCAGCCAGTCCTAACACCCAACCTCACTAATGTGTTTTAAACTATTAAATGTTTTCACGTGCCGCCCACTGTCACATTCTACGCCTCTTTATGTAATTCGGATATATACTGTTTGTGTGAGATGAATATCTTCAACTCAAGTGCTTTCACACGTCTCCGTGTATCATCAGGAGCTATGCAATGTTGCAAGAGTAGTGAGTGAACGTTTTATATTCGACTAAAGTAGCGTGGTGACACCATGCTACCTTACCTTAGCAGCCAGGTGATGCTTATTTAACAATAAATTAAAAAGAAGGTCAGTAAAATTAACAGGCAGGAACTCCCCCCTTGTGAATCCACGTTGAAAATTAAATTATGCTTATCAAAGTGGTATCTAAATTATATTCGCTACTACTGATTCCAATAATTTTATAACTGAGGTCAAGCTGAATGAGCAGTAATCTGACTGAAGGAATTTTTCTCCCACTTTATAGATAGGAATCACAGTCCACTTCCACATCTCATGTATAATACCCGTTTGCAGTGATATTAAGCAGACTAGTTAGCATCTTACCGAGCTCAATATTACATTC
The DNA here is from genome assembly GCF_038502225.1 of Cherax quadricarinatus. NCBI lineage: Eukaryota > Metazoa > Arthropoda > Malacostraca > Decapoda > Parastacidae > Cherax > Cherax quadricarinatus. The sequence continues at coordinate 982,589 of NC_091375.1, forward strand.
TTTAATAGTCCCTAAAAAAAGTTCGTCAGGGCCCGGGGACTTATTTTGCTCTAATCGATCTACTTTTTAAATAACCAATCCTCTACTGACTTTCATATTTTACCTTGCTCAGGATATTTCAAATGATCATTTACAGAGATTCCAGTAGCTCATTTAATTTGTCTCAGACAAAAAGTATGCTATTTTTCCTTACCTTTGATATACCTGTGATGAATTTCGAGTGTTACTACTCTGGGAGCCCGGCTCGTCTGGTGCTAGCCTGGTCAACCAGGCTGGAGGCATTCATTCTACTATTGTCATCAAGTGTACACATGACCTAAAGAGCAGCAAAGCTATTTCCATCTTCAACCTTCCTCAATTGCATCCTTCTCCCACTTCTGAAAAGCACTTTCCATTTGTTACAACCAACGGGTTTCCAACTTCTAACCACTTAGCACTCATTATTATATTAACTATCTCAGCCAGATGAGTTATTAGTTTTTTATTCTCCTCCCTGAGAACTACAAGGTTCATCTTTACAAACTTTGCTTCTAAATCCATATAACGTTCCTCAAGTTTACTAATTAAATCATATTAGTAAACACTCCGCTCAAGATTCTCTGAGAAAACCAGTTCTAAACAGGTCAACACACCCCTTGACCACTGATACTAGTCTAGTCGCTTTATCAGTTAAAATACAACACTTTCCTATTCAGGCTATTATCCTTATCTGTTACAACACTGCGACTAGCCAAGGATTCGAACCCATGTTGCTTTGGCCCGCCTCATAGTGAGCGAAAACCACTTAACGCTCTAACCAATAGGACCAAATCTGGTGGTCCTGTGGGTTCGAGGTCATGAGGTTTTCGCTCACCATGAGGCGGGTCGAAACATAGGTTCGAATCCTTGGCTAGTCGCAGTGTTGTAACAGATAAGGATTATAGCCTGAAAAGGAAAGTGTTGCATTTTAACTGATAAAGCGACTAGACTAGTATCAGTGGTCAAGGGGTGTGTTGACCTGTTTAGAACTGTGGTTTTCTCAGAGAATCTTGAGCGGAGTGTCTGCTGAGTGTTACTGATCAATACCACTCGTTCGTGATTACAATAATATATATACAAGTGCCGAATATGTTAAAATTGTGATTTTGGCTTAAACAGCAACGCTCTTCTTGCCGAATAAGACAAGCTAAAATTTGTGTATGCTACAATTTCGCAAAAATCATTCTGAACCTAACGAAAAAAATATATTTCATTGTTTATTAAATTACTGTAAATTTATCTAAAACATATTTAGTTAGATTAGGCTAAATTGCGCTTGTTATAAGGTTAGGTAAGTTTTCTAAGGTTCTTCTGGTACAAAATCATTTATTGTTACATTAGTATAAAAGAAAAAATATATCTAAACATTCAAGAGAAAATTTTAGAAAGGACTTAATTTTAAACGAGTTCCTGCTAACTGACCAATTTTTACCTATTCGGCACGATATATATATATATATATATATATATATATATATATATATATATATATATATATATATATATATATATATATATATATATATGTATGTATGTATACGTATATATTGAGTGGACAGGTAAGATTTAAAGTGTTTAATGAACAATTTGAAGTAACTGCTGAAAATATTGAAGCCTTCTCTTAACACATCTTGTATTATTTAGTAGTTTATCTCTTACGCGGTACTTTCGCCAGACCTCGAGATGCAGAAAGAGAAATAAACACTAATTCATCACTTAACTCTAATGTGCTAGAATACACTGGCATCTTCCTCCAGCGTTGCCAACCCCTGATCACCCAATTAAAACACAAACACAAGCTGAAGGGCGTGATAAGAGGAAATCATTCTTACCGAGTCATAAATGCTAGCTGGTTCTGATTGTTGTGACGAATATTTTTAGCCATTAGCCCTCGCTTGCAAGACCGGAAGACCACCAGCGGATGTTTTATCTAACACAAAATAAAAACCTTAAGACACTGCATAAAGCTATGAAAAACCTCGCGAATTATGAAAAATGATTCGCTATCTCAAATATAATGATAAATGAAACTATAAACATCGTCTATGTTCGGATAAATTAGCATACGACTGTATACCTAGGCTCGTATTTGTCTCATTAACAAGATACCAAATATATCTTGAAGAATTAAACATGTGCAACAGTGGAAATAAATGGTATAAAATACCGACACAATGGAAATATAAACACATATGCAGTATAATGTGATCCTTTATTGACTACGTTTCGCCCACAAAGTGGGCTTTTTCAAGTGTGTGACTTGAAAAAACCCACTTTGTGGGCGAAACGTAGTCAATAAAGGATCACATTATACTGCATATATGTTTATATTTCCATGTGCAACAGTACTGATAAGTCACTGTCGAAGCGTCTACAAATAAAGATACCCAGATGTTGCACGTGTGTCTAATTCTTCATCTTGTTGGAATTACGTATCATTCATGCACATTTTTTTTACAAATATCTTGCATTCAGTATACACACTGCATATACACAATAATGTTGTTCTTGGCGGTTCTTGTTCCTCCAATATTTTTACACTGGATGGCTGCTGTCTAACAACCTACTTACTATCAGAAAACAGTTACTCCTAACAAGTGGACAAGCTGTCAAATCAATACAATGAAGATAATCCATCATAAGAACAAAGCATCGGAGAGTTAACCTGTCCTGATACTATATTTATGCTGCTTCATCTGGTGAGTTAAGTTTCTCGTTTGTCCAATACAACACTTACCACAATCTTTACAAGAAATTTTGAAAAGTATTTTAGGGACATTTCTGAACGAGAAATGTAGGTGATACTACCTACGCCTGCTGCACCTCTCCTGCCTACAGTATATAAGCTACTTCTTCGCAGATATGATGTATTCTTTTCAATATTGATGGACTGACCACATCGACTCAAGGCTGAGGGACTGATTACCTCAAAACTACTCCTGTTCTTCCCCGTTCTTCTTTGTATGGACTGATGAAGCCACTGTGTGGCGAAACGTTTCCTCAATAAAGATACCCAATTGTTGCACATGTGTCCAATTTATCAGCTTGTCAGTTCTCTGAACCATTCATCTAGAAGTGGAATATCAACAAACCCCAAACTGAAGAGTAATACCAATACGTTAAAATGGTATAAAATATCGACAGGTTGTTAGGTAAGACACATATGCAACAGTCAGGTATCTTTATTATGACCTCTCAGCATCTGAGTTCTTACCTCTCCTAGTGACCTACGTCTCACCTCTTGGCGCTATAAAAAGCTCCATCCTGTCACTTCATCGCCATATTGTTTCATACTATGGAACAATGCTCTTCTCCAGACTGAGGGACTGACCACCTCAAAACTTTAAGGGTGATGGACTGATTACATCGTCTTCAAGTATCTTCTGCTTCTATCAACTTTTCTGTACTTGACTGAAGAAGCCTACTGTGTAGGCGAAACGTTTCATAATAAAGATACCTAACTGTTGCATATGTGTCTTACCTAACAATACCAATACGGTTGAGAGAGACATTCCGAGAACTATTACCTACCACTCCATGTCCTCTACATAAAAACAATAATCATTTCACACTTCTATTACCTGGAAGGGCATGTGTGGCAGATTAGTAATTGCTAGACAGGTCCTGCTTGAAGAATAAGACACGTATGTAACATATGGGAATATTTATTGAAGAAACGTTTCGCCACACAGTGGCTTCATCAGTGCAATACAAAGAAGAGAAGTTTGAGGTAATCAGTCCCTCAGCCTGGAGTCGATGTATTCAGTCCATCAATCTTGAAGAAAGTACAGTATAATAAGAAAATATTATAACCTTTATATTATAATAATAAGGTAAAAGGACCCCAATGGAAATAAGTCACTCTGTCTGACTTTTTTGGGTTATCCTAGGTTCTCTACACATATGCTGCTATGTATGATAATTCTATGTAACTGTATTGTGTATACCTGAATAAATTTACTTACTTACTTACTTATATGCTCGGAGAAGTGGCTTATATACTGTAGTTAGGCGAGTCGAGGCAGGGTAAAAGGACCCCAATGGAAATAAGTCACTCTGTCTGACTTTTTTGGGTTATCCTAGGTTCTCTACACATATGCTGCTATGTATGATAATTCTATGTAACTGTATTGTGTATACCTGAATAAATTTACTTACTTACTTACTTACTTATATGCTCGGAGAAGTGGCTTATATACTGTAGTTAGGCGAGTCGAGGCAGGAAGAGGCGGGATCCCAGTGGAACCATCCACTAGTGTAAGTAGGTCTTTGTCCAAAGGCTGGACAAGTGTTAAGGAATTCCTTGTATCAAGATCCACTGTGACTCCTCCTCCGACTCGCCTGACTACAGTATGTATACAAGCCACTTCTCAGAACATATGCTCTACTTTCAAGATTGACAGACTGAACACATCGATTCCAGGCTGAGGGACTGATTACCTCAAACTTTTCTTCTTTGTATTTCACTGATGAAGCCACTGTGGCGAAACGTTTCTTGGATAAAGATTCCCATATGTTGCATACGTGTCTTATTCTTCAACTTGTCGGTTTTCCATTATGACACAGGTCCAGCTTGTGACCTAACTTATGAAACAATTCGTCTACATCACAAAACACTCTGCTCGTCATAGGTCCTGTCAATGAAAATCCTTGGTATATCGACTATTACATTATAAGTATTTCCAACTTTTTTAACAAAACCCTGAATACCAATATGACGTTGTTAAAAAATTTTGTCGCGAAGACTGACGCTGTTATGACGAGAAAAAAGACAAGCAAACATAGAACCACAGACAGTGATGTGGGGAAGGGGATGGAGGGCGGTGATGGGATGGGGGCAGGGTTGAGGGAAATGGATGAGAGTCAGGGCAAGGGTTGGGGGGGATGGGGGTTAGGGGGAAGACGCTACAAGTGGTGTGGATGCACCAACCATGCCCCTTTATTACGGTGTCCTTGATATATTGATCACTTTGTACCCTCCGTTGCCTCATGCGGGTGAGAACGCGCGTGCTACTGTAAACAACGCTACCTTTACCTTCGACACACCTGACAATACACGTATCTACTTGAAGAGAAGAAACGGTGACAAAAAATAATGTACACTGGTGTATTTTCAGGACTTAACGAGACAAAACCAGGAATGAAAAGATTCTTAATTCTGACTAATAGCAAGGATTAACATACACAAATAAATATATAAATACACACACCTACTTACCTCTGACTAGGAAGGGTAAGGTTCGTCAGGAAACAGGACAAATGTTTCCTGACGCGGGTCTTAGTCAGATGATGACCCGCCTTTGGAGCTTTTGATCATCTGACAGAGGCCTTCCGCTGGCTTACCGGTCCACCCCTTTAAAAATTATGGTCATTTATAACCAGGTTTTTTAATTATATCTCTCTGACTAGGAAGATTACTTACTGCTTTTGGCAATATAAATAAATTAAAAAACAACACCCAAGGTAAAACTATGTAAATATCACAAAGTGCGCATATAAATACTATTACACAAAGTTAAAACAACCTGTAAAAGATAAACAAAAAATAACTTGTCAATGTTAAAAGAATCCGGAAAAGTTCACCGAGGTCCCTACAGAAAATCTGGTAATTATAAAAGCTGTGACATACGCGAAAAGGCCGAAGCCGTGAGCAGTGTTAAGTGTGCTCCACAGCCATCAGCACCCAACAAATCCCATAGATAAGAGACAAGAGCACTTCCAAGCAGGGTGGCTTTGTGCCCTTATCCTCAATCTACCAAACCATTTCAAGTAAGGTATAGGATGCTGTAGGGCCTAACAAAGGACGCATGTGGCCAGTGAAACAGTCTGACACGGAGCATACATTAGAAAAGTGCAAAACAAGAAGCATGGAAAGCACCAGTATAACCTGTGGCATTCCTATAGACAGTTTCAGGAGGCACTCCAATTCTGTAACCCGGCTTGATGCAAGACTTTCTTGTTGATTACATGTTCAACTAGGTGGCAGCTGCGGCAGCGGTACCAAGAGGTGGACAGAGAAGACTACTAGTACAAATTACGGTACATGAGACCTATTAATACAGGTTTTAGTACGACCTAGTGCAGGTTGGTGGTAAATAAAACCCTCCATTACCTATCCACTTCCTCATCCATTACCATTACCATCGCTGACATGGCTGGGCAGCCTCATCAAGGTAGTGCTCTTATCTTTCCCTGGCAACCTTCAAACTGGAGGCAAAACCTTCATAAAACTATGATGAGCTGCTCTCCCAAGTTTACTAAGTAATCATACGCCAAACTTACTAGGGAGGAGGTAGGCAATAACATTCATGGCGGCGGCCTCGTAAGAACATAAGGCAGGAACACTACAGCGCGCCTACTGGCCATGCTGGGCAGGCCCAGATCATGCTCACTTAAATAATAGACTTATTGTAATAAAGTTGGTAGAATTACCGACAATATGTAAAGTAAAAGGACACAAGTGCAACTAATGTGACATTTATTGTGGCAACGTTTCGCTCTCCAGGAGCTTTATCAAGCCATTACAAACAATACATGGACACAGAGGGTATATAAAGGCTCAGAGTGAGGTGAATACTAGTGAGGTACCATTTCGATGTTCACTAGTGGTAGTAGTAGTAGTAGTAGTAGTAGTAGTGGTAGTGACAAAAGTAATACGATATGGTAGAGCAATTAATTCGTACATGAGTAAAAGGATATAAAAGCTATTACTTGGGTAACATAAAAATAGGTTGGACAAATATAAACTGGAATGAGGCAGGTTGTATCAGTGTTCACTCTCTGTGCTTTGTGTAGTATAACAGGAGAGACTATGTGATGGCAGGGTTTACTGTTTTCAGGAGGATTCTTGCTAAGACTTCGGAGATGGTGAAGCTGCCGTTGTTTTGTTTAATTGTATTCGAAACAGCGATCAGTGCTGATTCAAGGCACTTGCGTGTGCGGAAATTAGTTTCTTTTATCACTAATTGGGCGTCTCTGAATTTCATAAGATGATTGGTGGAATTTCGGTGTTGTACACAGGCGTTGTTTAAGTTGTCGTTCCTACATGCGTATATGTGTTCATTGAGGCGGGTGTCGAGGTTTCTTGCTGTTTCACCTACGTAGATCTTGTCACAGCCTCCACAGGGTATAGTGTAAACTCCTGCGAACCACGAACCAGTCAATGCAGGAGTTTACACTATACCCTGTGGAGGCTGTGACAAGATCTACGTAGGTGAAACAGCAAGAAACCTCGACACCCGCCTCAATGAACACATATACGCATGTAGGAACGACAACTTAAACAACGCCTGTGTACAACACCGAAATTCCACCAATCATCTTATGAAATTCAGAGACGCCCAATTAGTGATAAAAGAAACTAATTTCCGCACACGCAAGTGCCTTGAATCAGCACTGATCGCTGTTTCGAATACAATTAAACAAAACAACGGCAGCTTCACCATCTCCGAAGTCTTAGCAAGAATCCTCCTGAAAACAGTAAACCCTGCCATCACATAGTCTCTCCTGTTATACTACACAAAGCACAGAGAGTGAACACTGATACAACCTGCCTCATTCCAGTTTATATTTGTCCAACCTATTTTTATGTTACCCAAGTAATAGCTTTTATATCCTTTTACTCATGTACGAATTAATTGCTCTACCATATCGTATTACTTTTGTCACTACCACTACTACTACTACTACTACTACTACTACCACTAGTGAACATCGAAATGGTACCTCACTAGTATTCACCTCACTCTGAGCCTTTATATACCCTCTGTGTCCATGTATTGTTTGTAATGGCTTGATAAAGCTCCTGGAGAGCGAAACGTTGCCACAATAAATGTCACATTAGTTGCACTTGTGTCCTTTTACAATAGACTTATTACTGGACAATGACAACTACCACAAGACCATAGCAATACATCAGCCACGGAAATATAAGTATAAGGAAAGTATCCATATGGAATATTTATAAAGAAATAATGAAAGTACAATAAGTTAGCGGGTCTGTTGTCAACAGCAGAAGGAAGTTCAAGCCTCCATCAGTCACTACGCTGACCAAACTGTTTCAAGAACATAAGAACATAAGAAAGGAGGAACACTGCAGCAGGCCTGTTGGCCCATACTAGGCAGGTCCTTTGCAATTCATCCCACTAATAAAACATTTGCCCAACCCAATTTTCAATGCTACCCAAGAAGTAAGCTCTGATGTGCAAGTTCCACTCAAATCCAACCCCTCCCACTCATGTACTTATCCAACCTAAATTTGAAACTACCCAAAGGTGACGTGTACTTAGCCGAGTGGTGACGTGTACTTAGCTCAGTGGTGACGTGTACTTAGCTCAGTGGTGACGTGTACTTAGCTCTGTGAAGTTCTGTCCAGTGTGTTCTCCGTGAATCTGCACAAGATGTCCTCTCTTGAGCAACTGTACCAGCAGCTGAAAGAGGAGCTTAGGGTTGCTAAGCTTGAGATATGGCGACTGACGGAGGAAAACAAGAGGATTCGAAGTAATCCTCCTGTTGTGAGTCCTCAAGTCAAGAGAGGAACTTGGTCAGTATCTGACCAACGTGGAACAAAGCTGAAAATCAAGAAGTCTGTTGGAGTGGCGGAAACAACGAAGATCCAGAAGATTGCTGTGGAGACTTCCAACCCATTTTCGGCGTTACCAGACGAATGTGGATTGTCTACTGAGAACGTCACAACGAGCACCAAGGGAGCATTGGCAGACGTGAGTGAGACATCCCTTGATACCCCATTGAAGACCATCAAGAACGTCACGACAAATTCTACAAATGAAGGTAAGAACATTGTTTTAGTTGGAGACAGTCAGGTTAAGTTTATGGATAGGGCCTTTTGTCTAAGGGACAGGAAGAGGAGGCACAGGGTATGTTTTCCTGGGGCTGGGATGGGGGATATTGTTAGCCGTCTGGACGACATCATGAAAGGTAATGGGAGCAATCCTATTATCTGCCTCAGTGCGGGAGGCAACGATGTTGGCAGACGTAGGAGTGAGGACCTGATTAGCAGGTATAGGTCAGCAATAGAGATAATTAGGAAGAAGGGTGGGAACCCTGTCATATGTGGTATTTTGCCAAGGAGAGGAGTTGGAAACGAATGGTTGTCCAGGGCAATTGGTGTCAATTGCTGGCTGGACAAATACTGTAAGGAAAATGCGGTAACATTCATTGACAACTGGGACCTCTTTTATGGCAGAAATGACATGTATGCCAGGGATGGGGTTCACTTATCTAGGTCTGGGGTGGGGGCACTGGCAACGGCAGTGGAGGGAGCTGTTAGGTCTTTAAACTAGGAATGGATAGTGGTATGGGTTTTGGCGTGAATACAGTGAAGTCCCAGTGTAGTAATACTATGAGTTCTAGGGGAACTAGTAATAGGCAGAATGAGGTGGATATTGGAAAGCCAATGGCACTAGGCGACAAGGACAGTAATAGGTTTAGTGAAAAAACAGATATGAGCAGGAAGGGTAAAGAGAAAGGAGGGTCTTTAAAATTATATTATGCTAATTGCCGTAGTGCTAGGAATAAGATGGATGAGTTGAGATTAGTTGCTAGTGCAGGTAACATTGATGTATTTGCAATCACTGAGACATGGTTTAATTCCAAAAGTCGGGACATGCCTTCGGAATGTCACATTCAGGGTTTTAAATTGTTCCAAGTAGATAGAAATATCGGTAAGGGAGGTGGGGTGGCACTGTATGTCCGAGATCACTTGAACTGTTGCATAAAAATGGGTATTAAGTCTGAGGTAACACATACAGAGTCTGTCTGGATAGAATTTTCAGAGGGGCATAAAAAATTGATTCTAGGAGTGATATACCGTCCCCCAAACTTAGATAGGGACCAAGGGAAATTACTGTGGGAGGAAATTGTTAAGGCCACAAGGCACGATAATGTAGTAATTCTAGGGGACTTTAACTTTAGTCACATTGATTGGAATTTCTTGACTGGGAATTTAGAATCAAATGACTTCTTAGAAGTAGTTCAGGAATGTTTTTTGAAGCAGTTTGTGACAGAACCTACAAGGGGAAATAACCTACTTGATTTGGTTCTGGCGAACAAGGAAACCCTTGTTAATAATTTAGAAATTAATGAGGAACTTGGCACAAGCGATCACAAATCAATTACCTTTAGCATAGAATGGAAGTATGATAGTAGGGACAACTCAGTAACAGTTCCAGATTTTCGCTTAGCAGATTACAATGGGCTTAGAGAACACTTATCATCTGTTGACTGGGGTAACGAAGAGAGCTATCAATATGACAGTTTTCTGAACACTATACATGCTGCTCAAAGAACGTTTATCCCGTATAAAGAAATTAGATCAAATAGAAATGACCCAAAATGGATGAATAATAGGCTGAAATATCTACTAGGGCATAAGAAAGGAATTTATAGGCGTATCAAAAGAGGTGAGGGTCATCTTATGAATCAGTATATTGACATTAAGAGGGACATTAAAAAGGGGATAAGAAAAGCTAAAAGGGACTATGAAATTAAAGTTGCTAGGGATTCTAAAACTAACCCAAAAAGTTTTTTCCAGGTCTATAGAACAAAAGTTAGAGATAAGATAGGTCCCCTCAAAAATAACTATGGGCATCTTACTGACAAAGAGAATGAAATGTGCTCGATTTTAAATAATTATTTTCTCTCAGTTTTTACACAGGAAGACACTAACAATATTCCAGTAATTAATTTTTATAGTGGGCTAGAAGAAGATAAATTATGTAACATCACAGTCACTAGTGAAATGGTTGTGAAGCAGATAGACAGACTGAAGCAAAATAAGTCGCCGGGTCCTGATGAGGTTTTTTCAAGGGTTCTTAAGGAATGCAAAATGGAACTCTGTGAACCATTAACTAATATTTTTAATTTATCTCTTCAAACAGGTGTAGTGTCTGATATGTGGAAGATGGCTAATGTAATTCCTATTTTTAAAACAGGGGACAAGTCGTTACCGTCAAATTACCGCCCAATAAGCCTGACCTCAATTGTAGGCAAATTACTAGAGTCAATTATAGCTGAGATTATAAGAAGCCATCTCGATAAGCATAGCTTGATTAATGATACTCAGCATGGATTCACAAGAGGCCGGTCTTGTCTAACTAATTTATTAACTTTCTTCAGTAAAGCTTTTGAGGCTGTTGACCACGATAAAGAATTTGATATTATTTACTTAGATTTTAGTAAGGCTTTTGATAGAGTTCCGCACCAAAGACTGTTAAAGAAAGTGGCAGCTCATGGCATTGGGGAAAAAGTGCTCTCGTGGATCGAGTCATGGCTCACAGACAGGAAGCAGAGTGTGTCCATAAATGGGGTTAAATCCGAGTGGGGATCTGTAACAAGTGGCGTTCCACAGGGATCAGTCTTGGGCCCGTTGTTGTTTATAATATATATCAGTGATCTTGATGAGGGAATTACTAGTGATATGAGCAAATTCGCCGATGACACAAAGATAGATAGGATAATTGATTCAAACGTAGATGTTAGCGAACTTCAGGAGGATTTAAACAAACTCTATTCTTGGTCAGAAAAATGGCAGATGCAGTTCAATGTGGATAAATGAAAGGTTCTGAAGCTCGTGAGTGTCCATAACCCTAGCACTTATAAGTTAAATGATGTAGAACTTAGCCATACAGATTGCGAAAAGGACTTGGGGGTTATGGTGAGCAGCAACCTTAAACCAAGACAGCAATGCCTAAGCGTACGTAATAAGGCAAATAGATTACTGGGATTTATATCAAGAAGTGTAAGCAACAGAAGTCCAGAGGTCATACTGCAGCTTTATACATCATTAGTAAGGCCTCACGTAGATTATGCAGCTCAATTCTGGTCTCCATATTACAGAATGGACATAAATTCGTTAGAAAACATTCAGCGTAGGATGACTAAATTAATACATAGCATTAGAAATCTTCCTTATGAAGAAAGATTGAAGACTCTTAAGTTACATTCACTTGTTAGACGAAGAATGAGGGGAGACCTGATCGAAGTGTATAAGTGGAAGATAGGTATTAATAAGGGGGATATTAATAAGGTCTTGAGGATATCTCTCCAAGAGAGAACCCGCAGTAATGGATTTAAATTAGATAAGTTTAGATTTAGAAAGGACATAGGAAAGTATTGGTTTGGAAATAGGGTAGTTGATGAGTGGAACAGTCTACCTAGTTGAGTCGAGTACAGAAAAGTTGATAGAAGCAGAAGACACTTGAAGACGATGTAATCAGTCCATCACCCTTAAAGTTTTGAGGTGGTCAGTCCCTCAGTCTGGAGAAGAGCATTGTTCCGTTGTCTGAAACAATATGAAGTTGAAGTGACAGGATGGAGCCTTTATATAGTGCCAGGAGGTGAGACGGGGGTTGCTTTGGGAGGGCAGGTCCCTCTCAAACCCAGCCGTTCTCACTAGTAGAGGTCGAAGTTGATGGTCTGTACCAAGATACCCTTGTGTTGCAGTGTCTGACAGAATGAACATTAAAATGGTATAAAATACCGACAGATTGTTAGGTAAGACACATATGCAACAGTTAGGTATCTTTATTCCGAAACGTTTCGCCTACACAGTAGGCTTCTTCAGTCGAGTACAGAAAAGTTGATAGAAGCAGAAGACACTTGAAGACGATGTAATCAGTCCATCACCCTTAAAGTTTTGAGGTGGTCAGTCCCTCAGTCTGGAGAAGAGCATTGTTCCGTTGTCTGAAACAATATGAAGTTGAAGTGACAGGATGGAGCCTTTATATAGTGCCAGGAGGTGAGACGGGGGTTGCTTTGGGAGGGCAGGTCCCTCTCAAACCCAGCCGTTCTCACTAGTAGAGGTCGAAGTTGATGGTCTGTACCAAGATACCCTTGTGTTGCAGTGTCTGACAGAATGAACATTAAAATGGTATAAAATACCGACAGATTGTTAGGTAAGACACATATGCAACAGTTAGGTATCTTTATTCCGAAACGTTTCGCCTACACAGTAGGCTTCTTCAGTCGAGTACAGAAAAGTTGATAGAAGCAGAAGACACTTGAAGACGATGTAATCAGTCCATCACCCTTAAAGTTTTGAGGTGGTCAGTCCCTCAGTCTGGAGAAGAGCATTGTTCCGTTGTCTGAAACAATATGAAGTTGAAGTGACAGGATGGAGCCTTTATATAGTGCCAGGAGGTGAGACGGGGGTTGCTTTGGGAGGGCAGGTCCCTCTCAAACCCAGCCGTTCTCACTAGTAGAGGTCGAAGTTGATGGTCTGTACCAAGATACCCTTGTGTTGCAGTGTCTGACAGAATGAACATTAAAATGGTATAAAATACCGACAGATTGTTAGGTAAGACACATATGCAACAGTTAGGTATCTTTATTCCGAAACGTTTCGCCTACACAGTAGGCTTCTTCAGTCGAGTACAGAAAAGTTGATAGAAGCAGAAGACACTTGAAGACGATGTAATCAGTCCATCACCCTTAAAGTTTTGAGGTGGTCAGTCCCTCAGTCTGAAGAAGCCTACTGTGTAGGCGAAACGTTTCGGAATAAAGATACCTAACTGTTGCATATGTGTCTTACCTAACAATCTGTCGGTATTTTATACCATTTTAATGTTCATTCTGTCAGACACTGCAACACAAGGGTATCTTGGTACAGACCATCAACTTCGACCTCTACTAGTGAGAACGGCTGGGTTTGAGAGGGACCTGCCCTCCCAAAGCAACCCCCGTCTCACCTCCTGGCACTATATAAAGGCTCCATCCTGTCACTTCAACTTCATATTGTTTCAGACAACGGAACAATGCTCTTCTCCAGACTGAGGGACTGACCACCTCAAAACTTTAAGGGTGATGGACTGATTACATCGTCTTCAAGTGTCTTCTGCTTCTATCAACTTTTCTGTACTCGACTGAAGAAGCCTACTGTGTAGGCGAAACGTTTCGGAATAAAGATACCTAACTGTTGCATATGTGTCTTACCTAACAATCTGTCGGTATTTTATACCATTTTAATGTTCATTCTGTCAGACACTGCAACACAAGGGTATCTTGGTACAGACCATCAACTTCGACCTCTACTAGTGAGAACGGCTGGGTTTGAGAGGGACCTGCCCTCCCAAAGCAACCCCCGTCTCACCTCCTGGCACTATATAAAGGCTCCATCCTGTCACTTCAACTTCATATTGTTTCAGACAACGGAACAATGCTCTTCTCCAGACTGAGGGACTGACCACCTCAAAACTTTAAGGGTGATGGACTGATTACATCGTCTTCAAGTGTCTTCTGCTTCTATCAACTTTTCTGTACTCGACTGAAGAAGCCTACTGTGTAGGCGAAACGTTTCGGAATAAAGATACCTAACTGTTGCATATGTGTCTTACCTAACAACGAGTACAGAAAAGTTGATAGAAGCAGAAGATACAATAGATATTGTTTCATACTATGGAACAATGCTCTTCTCCAGACTGAGGGACTGACCACCTCAAAACTTTAAGGGTGATGGACTGATTACATCGTCTTCAAGTATCTTTTGCTTCTATCAACTTTTCTGTACTCGACTGAAGAAGCCTACTGTGTAGGCGAAACGTTTCGAAATAAAGATACCTAACTGTTGCATATGTGTCTTACCTAACAACCTGTCGGTATTTTATACCATTTTAATGTTCAATCTACAAACCTGTCACACTGCAACTTCTAGGGATCTTAATACTTAGGAATTCTTCGCTTGCCTAATTCTTGGGCACGACCTACTTCTACATTGAACAAATGTGACACCACGTATGACTGCTGCACCTCTCCTGCCATACGGTTTATAAGCTGCTTCTCCGCTCATATGCCGTATTCTACTCAAGACTGATGGACTGAACACATCGACTCAAGGTTGAGGGACTGATTACCTCATTCTCCTCCTGTTCTTCAAGTTTCTCCTATGTATGGACTGATGAAGCCACTGTGTGGCGAAACGTTTCCTCAATAAAGATACCCAAGAGTTGCACATGTGTCTAATTTATCAACTTATTACAGTAAAGGACCTGCCTGGTATGGGCCAACAGGCCTCCTGCAGTGTTCCTCCTTTCTTATGTTCTTATCCCCACTCGGATTTAACCCCATTTAAGGACACTCCGCTTCCTGTCTGTGAGCCATGACTCGATCCACGAGAGCACTTTTCCCCCAATGCCATGAGCTGCCACTTTCTTTAACAGTCTTTGGTGCGGAACTCTATCAAAAGCCTTACTAAAATCTAAGAAAATAATATCAAATTCTTTATCGTGGTCAACAGCCTCAAAAGCTTTACTGAACAAAGTTAATAAATTAGTTAGACAAGACCGGCCTCTTGTGAATCCATGCTGAGTATCATTAATCAAGCTATGCTTATCGAGATGGCTTCTTATAATCTCAGCTATAATTGACTAGTAATTTGCCTACAATTGAGGTCAGGCTTTCCTATATCCTTCCTGAATCTCAATTTTTCCAACTTAAGCCACTGTGCCAGTCCTGTCAAGGCTAGATATTTTTAGCACACTATTTACATCCCCTTTATTTATTCCGGTTTTCCATTTATACACCTCAATCATATCCCCCCTAATTCTACGCCTTTCTAGAGTGTGCAGATTCCCATCACACTGTTCCAATTTGTCTCAAGTTAAAATCTCCCATTAACACAAAACTTTCATATCTAGATGCCTTATAAATTTCGTCCCATAGCAGCTTACTGCACTCCCTATCAAGGTTTGGGGGCCTATAAATCACACCCAAAATTAATTTTTCACGACCCTCCAGAAACTGTAGCCAGATTCTGTGTCCCATGTTTCTAATCTTATATCATGTCTAACACAACAATTTAAATTATCTCTGACATACATCGCCACTCCACCACCCTTCCTGTTGACCCTATCAGTGTGGAATAGTTTATAACCCTGTATTCAGAAGGCATTTCTAGCCAGCAATTTATACCAATTGCCCTAGACATCCATTCAGTGCTCACTCCCCTTCTAGGCAAGATGCTACATATGATTGGGATCCCTCCCTTAGGCCTGACTACATCTATGGCTGACCTGTACTTATCCAGCAGTTCTTGTCTCCTGCCCTTCCCGATGTCATTTCCACTAGCATTAAGGCAGATAATAGGTTTGTTCCCATTACCTGACATAATAGTATCCAACCTGTTGACTATGTCACCAACACCAGCTCCTGGGAGGCGCGCACACTGTCTGACTTTCCTATTTCTGTTACAAAACGCACGCTCCATATATCTTACCCGAGAGTCTCCCACAATCAGAATATTCTTACCTTGATTAGCAGGGGAGTCAGTGATACCGTTAACCTCACTAACCACTGAAGTACACT
The DNA here is from genome assembly GCF_038502225.1 of Cherax quadricarinatus. Lineage (NCBI taxonomy): Eukaryota > Metazoa > Arthropoda > Malacostraca > Decapoda > Parastacidae > Cherax > Cherax quadricarinatus. The sequence continues at coordinate 998,924 of NC_091375.1, forward strand.
CGTCCTGGAGAACAGAGAATCGATTTCTTACCTTCACATCTTCTCTATTAACATACCTTATCTTCCTTCCTGAGTTGTGAACCACTTGCCACTTAAACCGGCTGCTACTCTCAGACTCACTGCTGGTAACCTTTTACTCCTAACCATTGTCTAATCAATGTATTAATATAATAGCAACATTTCTTTCTTCTTAACCTTCAAAAGCTTTTAAGAAAATGGTGTAATTAGTGTGGTAATGGTGTTATGAGAGAGGTACATAACTTACTGATTATTATGATGGAGAGATGTCTCTCGCGTGATACACTGCTACCTGTCATTGTGAGGAATATAAATATATCAGCGACGTGAGGAATACCTCAGCTGATACCTCCTAGTGACGGATACCTATGAGCAGTAGTAGGCGATATTGCCTACAAATGCTTCACCTCACTTGTCTACAATATATGAGCCACTTCTTCACGCATATGCTATATTCTTTTCAAGATTGGACTGATTACATCGACTCCAGGATGAAGGAAGGACTGAGTACAAACTCCTACTGATCCTTCTTTGTATAGAACTGATGAAGCCACTGTGTGGCAAAACGTTTCCTCAATATAGATACCAAAGTGTTGAAAATGTGTAACTTGGGGATCCATACTTGCTGTCTGACACCTAAACTCGTTCTGACCCTACCAGTGATATTTGTGCAGAGGTTTCAACGTTACCTGGTTACGCTCTGCCGCCACCTTGTTTGTGTGTGTTTCAACAAGTTTTTATAGTTTATGCAACTTAACTCATTCTCACTTAAGTTAAAGTATACAGGAAAGGTTAAGAAATTGACGCTGGGAACATATTGAGAAAATGAAGAGAATAATAGGATGCTTGTTAACAAGTACGTTTGACACGGTCACGTTAAAATAAGATTTTGTTCGAATTTTTAACCCTGGAGGGTTAGCCATCCAGTGAAACTCAAGAAAGGCAGTGCGTTATCAAGGGACTGTTATTTCCACTGGGGTCCTCAATCTTGTTCCCCAGGATGCCACCCATAACAGTCGACTAACATCCAGGTACCTACTTGCTTGCTAGGAGAACTAGATAACAGGGGTGCGGTGGGTACAATAAGGAAACTATCAACATTCGTGGCCTCAGACAATTCAACATCTTACCAGAAGATAGAAACACGGCTGGAACAAGTGTAGAAGTCTCCAGAGTTTCTCCAGCAGCAACAGCCTAGTTTACCAGGGAAGTACCAGACGATCCTGGCCCATGGCCGGGCTCCGAGAGTAGTAAGACTCTTGAAACTCATTAAAGGTATATCAAAGGTAAAGGTAAACACGCCCAATGTTTCTACCTTTTCCGGGGATCGAACCACGGACACTCAGCGTGTGAAGCGAGAACGTTGCTTACCAGGACAAGGGCCTAGTAGGCAATTTATGATGCCTATCTACAATATTCCAAGTAAAACAAATTTACAATACCGTAATAAAATAAGGTGCAACTACCAAAGACGAATACAGAGAAGGAAAAAATGTGGTACATTCTTAATATAAAAGCTGTCAAAGCAACACACGATAACAGTCCACTGAACATGACATCAGGAAAGCAAGACAAAACTATATACAAAACCTCTACTTCGTTTAACCCGTTTGATTAAAATAAAACTCAACCTATCAAACTTTTCCAACAAGAAACCGCTGGATTTAAATTAGATAAGTTTAGATAGAAAGGACATAGGTTACCAATATCATGACTTACTAGCACACAGAGATTGGCAAGCAGTACATCAGATCCCTTTTTAACACTGACTTGGTATGAACAACGGGTAGATTAAAATAAAACTCAACCTATCAAACTGACCATAGTTAACCTTTGAGGAGTTTCGAGTTTTTCTACTCCCGGAGCCCAGCCATGGGCCAGGCTCATCTGGTGCTAGTCTGGTCAACTAGGTTGTTGCTGCAAGAGGTCCGCTGCCCCACATTTCTATCACAGCCTGGTTGATCTGGCACCTGGTGAAGATACTTGTCCAGCTAATTCTAGAACACAAAGTACTTTTGTTATGGCCATGAAAATTCGACCATATTTCTACATATTAGCAAGAAAAGCTATATATATTATGCAGCATTGGGAAGCTTTCTCCTTAGCAAATAAATTAAACTGCACTTACGACGGGAAAATTACTAAATTTAAACTCATCACTTCTTAATGAAATTTCAACTCGTCAAAAGAACAATGGAAGCAACACGTAATTTAGTTTCGGTCTCAGTTAAATCACACCAGCTCTTAACCTTTGTCATACTCAAACTTATTTAACAGACTACTCATCACCTGTTACCTTCTAGTGACATAATACTCTTTCTCGACCCTTAATATACGATGTTTTACATTCTTTTGCATCTGCCTCAATTGGGGATCGAATATACAAACCCATCTAATATTTCTGTCTACGTAAGTAACTTCCTACAATAACTAATTATATATATATATATATATATATATATATATATATATATATATATATATATTATATATATATATATAAAATATAGGGAAGTACCACCTCTATAGCTGGAATGGGGACCCTCATCCTCAGAGAAGACAATAAACGTACCTCAGGGAAAACTCAAGGTTCTCCCCGGAGCTGTTTGAATATTTTCTTCTACCACCCCCTATATTTATATTCTATGTGAACATTTATTAATAAACAAAATACATTTACAGAAAAAAACATAAACAAGAATACAATGGCACAATGTATCAAAGATGATGAATTTCCTCCAGCTCCTCCGAGGCTGGACGTGAACCAAGTATGCAGCAAGCATTTCCCCTCTGGATGGCGACGCTGAGGCGCTGGAACATGAAAGTGGCTGCCCTTGGGTCCCTGGTGGTGTCGATGAGTCTGGAACCCAATTCTTTAAGGAAACGTGTGGCATTTTTTCCCCATGATCCCAAGGTCTCTGATCCCACTGGGACAAATTGATACTGTTGGCTAATGTCCCTGTACTTGCTGATCTTGTACTCCTCCCTGTGGTCAGCAGCTCCTCCCCGTCGCCCCACACTGTGATGGATATAGGTGTCAGCCAGTGTGGACACACAGGTATAGTCCCATGCTAAGAGCTTGCCATTCTTCCAAGGATAGATGGTGATCCCGTCGGGGCGGTTTGCTGGGTTGTGGGTATTGTTTGCTGCAAGTGATCGTGGCTCCCTCTCGGCAGGGCATCCAGCTGTAGCAAGGGTTCTCTTAATGATGTCGTTGACCTCATTGTGTCTTGCATGCCAGCCCTTGGTTTTGGAACAGTTAAGACCATGTAGACCGTATTGGTCTGCTTGCACTTCGCCGCAAATACACATATATTCTGTGTGAATTGGGGCAGCAAGGCGCAGAGCCACTGCAATACGGAGGGTCTTAGGGTCGAGTCGCGTTCCCATTGCCGATATGGGAACTGTTTGGAGGAAGTCCCCGGAGTGAGGTGCACTCACAGCCTGGAGACGGGCAATCTCCCTATCTGATGTTGCAGCCCTGAGCATGTTGGCAAGCACCTTTTCAGCAATTGGGCTATCCCAGCTTGACTGTTTGTGAGCCAGTGCTGCACTAGGGTTTGGTGCTGGAGCAGCAAGAGTCTCCCATTCGGTGATGGCACTGACATAGCTAGGGTCTTCTATTCCTGCTGAGTCACTGAGGGTGTCAGGAAGAATTTGTCTTATCAACTCGTTTGATGCAATGGAAGAGGATAGGAAAGCTGGTAGAGCAATCTGGGAGGATCTGCGTACTCCTAGCCCTCCAAGCCTGACCGGAAGTGAGGCTTGCAACCACTGTCCATCGTCAAGGGAAAGATTCAATACACTCTCTAGCATGGCCTTCAGGAGAGAGTCATATTCCTTGAGTTTTGGACTGCTGAAGGCTGGGGAGCATCTCAGAAAATAGGTAAGTTTTGGGGTTGACAGGCACCTGGTGAGTAGGTAGAAGGCATCGTGTGTGTCAATGTCTTTCATCCTGCTTTCCATCGTCCGGAGGTCTGAGACTTTTTTTCCTAGGATCAGATCGATGGCATTGGACCCAAGAGGAGCACCGAGGAGAGTGCTATTGGCTGGATCAATGGCTCGTGCTCCTGGTAAAACGGTACTAATATTCTGGATCAACTGTTGATTGGTAGAAACTATTTCACATTTGGTGGGGTTTAAAGAAAGGCCCAGGCTTTCTCCACAAATCTCAGGTCGAAGGAGACTCGAACCTAAGAACTTTGGTACAAGGTATGCAGGTTAGTCTCTCCTTCGACCTGAGATTAGCGTTTGTATTTTATATATATATAGTTACGCACATGCATATAAATCATGTCAGTGGGTAGTGTTGTGGGGTGGGTGCTTGCGTCATTCAACAAGGAAGCGTCCAGCTGGTGGCGGTTAGGGGAGGGGCTGGGTGTGCCAGGGTAAATAACCCACTTCCTGCCTGCTGATGCCAGCCCTACTACTGCTACTTCAGCCTACAGCAGCCTATCCTTAAGCTTCAGCGGCATACACGCTACTATAATATTTCACTTTTTTTTGACGTGCAGTACGTTAGACTAACCATCGAGTACGAGGTTCCAGCATGGAGCCTTCACGTGATCGGTGCAAAAGCTCGGAACGGTTCAAAATGTAACCAAATTAGGCAAAAAGCTAGAATGAATGCACTTTGAGAAATATCTCGAGGGAATGAACCTGGCAGCTCTGGACTAGAGGACAAGGCGTTAAAAGGATATTATACAGGATATTACCAAATTTACGAGTCAATATGAAGACCAAGTTTTACTTGTGAACTGTTACAAGACCTGGTCTAGCGAGTTAAATATATGAAATAGAGTTAAGACTAAACCTGAGTGAAAATTGAAAATATATCAACAGAAGTGAAAGAGCGCCATATTACTTACCGAGTAATACCATCATACTACTACTACTACTACTCTCAATAGTTTATAAATTTCATGGCTACACTTTCACTCAGTGTCCTGTGATCTATGTACCACACAGGTGAAGTCATCATCTTGTTACAAGTATAGACTGTTCAGCCAATGGAAATAAGTCACTTTGTCTTTATTTTTTTATCCTAGGTAATCTACACACGTGTTACTACGATAATTTGTTTAACTATTTATACGTACCTGTACCTAGATAACTTTACCTATTCATCTAATAATCATCATCCAAAATTCAACACACATCAGAGGCATGGTAACACGGGAGAGCCTCGTCCCCTGTTATTTATGCACAAATTTTCCACCAATATTAGAGTGTGAATTCAGAGTATAAAATTGCACCTTGGCAAGGCTATCACCTTAACAGATGACACTTCTGACGGACGGCCAAACTGGCATGTAATTTAGATAAGAGAGATACATATCTGTTTATATATTTTGTGTGCACAATAATGTTTCTTAATAACTTCTCTGGTGTTCTATCATGTTGAACATCTAAAGTCGGGTTAGACTTGTTACATAGTCTGAAGATGTTCATTGCAACTTGCGTACTATTCTGGGGTTGCATATATTCTTCGTGTACGTCTTTTTAACACGTTAGTTAAATACAACGTCTCGGCTTGCCGTATTACCTTCGTATACGCGTTGTACATTTCTTAACACTCAGTCCGTGAGGTTTAGACTTCAGCTGCCCTATCGTTGCCATGTACTACATTATGTTCCTTGCTCCTTGTTATTTTAACTGACCAGCAGAACACTAACAGGACGAGCAATACCAGAAGAACCGGATAACCGATAACAGCAAGAGGAACGAGCAGCAGCAGTAGATCAGCAACAGAATGAGCGAAATACCACTCTGTGTTCGGCGATAACATCCTCAACAATGATAA